>NW_026890407.1:0-73891 GCF_963514075.1 Conger conger
CGAGTGAAGAACGATGTCGTCTAAGTACACCTCACAATTCTGTGTGCAGCTAAAACTTTGCCCATCAGACGTTGGAAGCTGGCCGGTGCATTGCGCAGCCCAAACGCCATGACTGAACACTGCATAAAGCAGTCGGGAGTAACAAATGCTGAGATTTCAGCTGCATGAGGTGTCAGCGGGACCTGCCAGTAGCCCTTCAACAAGTCGAGCTTACTGACAAACCGCGCTGAACCGACTCTGTCCACACAGTCTTCCCTGCGTGGAAGTGGAAAAGAGTCTGGTTCAGTCACAGCATTCACCTTCCTGTAATCTGTGCAGAAACAAACTGTTCCATCAGGTTTCTGAACCAAAATACACGGGGAACTCCAAGCACTGGAACTCTGTTCAGCTAACCCGTGATCCACAAGATACTGCCCTTCAGAACTCATAATTGCTCTCTTTGTCGGATTCAGACGATAAGCATGTTGTTTAATGGGCGGATGGTCACCCACATCCATGTCGTGACTAAGGACATTAGTCCACGAGGGAACATCTGAGAACAAACCAGGACAGGATTCTATCAACCTCTGGACATCCTTAGCACAAGAATCTGACAAATGAGAGAGAAAACGAGGCAACTCTTCCAAAATCCCTGAATTCGGAAGGCGGGGACAGGAAACAGGCACATCATGGAAACTCAGGCCGTCCTCCTCTGGGGAACAGGAGGAGACCACAGGAGCTGCAGGAGCAACAGGCACAGGACACACACTCTCAGTCTCAGGTTCAGGCTCCCTGGAGACAGACGACTTTAACATGTTGATGTGACACAATCGGGTTTTACGCCGCCTGTCTGGCGTACGAAGGACACAGTCGGTGTCACTGATCTTAGACTCAATTTCATAAGGTCCCAAAAACTTTGCCTGTAGGGCAGACCCAAGCACAGGCAACAGCACTAAAACTCTGTCACCGGCCTGGAAACTATGGTGAACAGACTTGTGGTCATATCAAGTCTTCATCTTCCACTGGGCTGAAGACAAAGCTTCCTGAGCGCAAGCACAGGCCTTGCACAGGCACTCACAGAACGAACAGACATAGTCTCATGAACAGACATAGTCTAACACATTGTGTTGCTGAACAGACATAGTCTAACACATTGTGTTGCTGAACAGACATAGTCTAACACATTGTGTTGCTGAACAGACATAGTCTAACACATTGTGTTGCTGAACAGACATAGTCTAACACATTGTGTTGTTGAACAGACATAGCCTAACACATTGTGTTGCTGAACAGACATAGTCTAACACATTGTGTTGCTGAACAGAGATAGTCTAACACATTGTGTTGCTGAACAGACATAGTCTAACACATTGTGTTGCTGAACAGACATAGTCTAACACATTGTGTTGTTGAACAGACATAGTCTAACACATTGTGTTGCTGAACAGACATAGTCTAACACATTGTGTTGCTGAACAGACAGTCTTACACATTGTGTTGCTGAACAGACATAGTCTAACACATTGTGTTGCTGAACAGACATAGTCTAACACATTGTATTGCTGAACAGACATAGTCTAACACATTGTGTTGCTGAACAGACATAGTCTAACACATCGTGTTGCTGAACAGACATAGTCAAACACATTGTGTTGCTGAACAGACATAGTCTAACACATCGTGTTGCTGAACAGACATAGACTAACACATTGTGTTGCTGAAAAGACATAGTCTAACACATTGTGTTGCTGAACAGACATAGTCTAACACATTGTGTTGCTGAACAGACATAGTCTAACACATTGTGTTGCTGAACAGACATAGTCTAACACATTGTGTTGCTGAACGGAATGTCTAACACATTGTGTTGCTGAACAGACATAGTCTAACACATTGTGTTGCTGAACAGACATAGTCTAACACATTGTGTTGCTGAACAGACATAGTCTAACACATTGTATTGCTGAACAGACATAGTCTAACACATTGTGTTGCTGAACAGACATAGTCTAACACATTGTGTTGCTGAACAGACATAGTCTAACACATCGTGTTGCTGAACAGACATAGTCTAACACATTGTGTTGCTGAACAGACATAGTCTAACACATTGTGTTGCTGAACAGACATAGTCTAACACATTGTGTTGTTGAACAGACATAGTCTAACACATTGTGTTGCTGAACAGACATAGTCTAACACATTGTGTTGCTGAACAGACATAGTCTAACACATTGTGTTGCTGAACAGACATAGTCTAACACATTGTGTTGCTGAACAGACATAGTCTAACACATTGTATTGATGAACAGACATAGTCTAACACATTGTGTTGCTGAACAGACATAGTCTAACACATTGTGTTGCTGAACAGACATAGTCTAACACATTGTGTTGCTGAACAGACATAGTCTAACACATTGTATTGCTGAACAGACGTAGTCTAACACATCGTGTTGCTGAACAGACATAGTCTAACACATCGTGTTGCTGAACAGACATAGTCTAACACATTGTGTTGCTGAACAGACATAGTCTAACACATCGTGTTGCTGAACAGACATAGTCTAACACATTGTATTGCTGAACAGACATAGTCTAACACATTGTGTTGCTGAACAGACATAGTCTAACACATTGTGTTGCTGAACAGACATAGTCTAACACATTGTGTTGCTGAACGGACAGTCTAACACATTGTGTTGCTGAACAGACATAGTCTAACACATCGTGTTGCTGAACAGACATAGACTAACACATTGTGTTGCTGAACAGACATAGTCTAACACATTGTGTTGCTGAACAGACATAGTCTAACACATTGTGTTGCTGAACAGACATAGTCTAACACATTGTGTTGCTGAACAGACATAGTCTAACACATTGTGTTGCTGAACGGACAGTCTAACACATTGTGTTGCTGAACAGACATAGTCTAACACATTGTGTTGCTGAACAGACATAGTCTAACACATTGTGTTGCTGAACAGACATAGTCTAACACATTGTGTTGCTGAACAGACATAGTCTAACACATTGTATTGCTGAACAGACATAGTCTAACACATTGTGTTGCTGAACAGACATAGTCTAAAACATTGTGTTGCTGAACAAACATAGTCTAACACATCGTGTTGCTGAACAGACATAGTCTAACACATTGTGTTGCTGAACAGACATAGTCTAACACATTGTGTTGCTGAACAGACATAGTCTAACACATTGTGTTGCTGAACAGACATAGTCTAACACATTGTGTTGCCGAACAGACATAGTCTAACATATTGTGTTGCTGAACAAACATAGTCTAACACATTGTGTTGCTGAACAGACAGTCTTACACATTGTGTTGCTGAACAGACATAGTCTAACACATTGTGTTGCTGAACAGACATAGTCTAACACATTGTATTGCTGAACAGACATAGTCTAACACATTGTGTTGCTGAACAGACATAGTCTAACACATCGTGTTGCTGAACAGACATAGTCTAACACATTGTGTTGCTGAACAGACATAGTCTAACACATCGTGTTGCTGAACAGACATAGACTAACACATTGTGTTGCTGAACAGACATAGTCTAACACATTGTGTTGCTGAACAGACATAGTCTAACACATTGTGTTGCTGAACAGACATAGTCTAGCACATTGTATTGATGAACAGACATAGTCTAACACATTGTGTTGCTGAACAGACATAGTCTAACACATTGTGTTGCTGAACAGACATAGTCTAACACATTGTATTGCTGAACAGACATAGTCTAACACATTGTGTTGCTGAACAGACATAGTCTAACACATTGTGTTGCTGAACAGACATAGTCTAACACATCGTGTTGCTGAACAGACATAGTCTAACACATTGTGTTGCTGAACAGACATAGTCTAACACATTGTGTTGCTGAACAGACATAGTCTAACACATTGTATTGCTGAACAGACATAGTCTAACACATTGTGTTGCTGAACAGACATAGTCTAACACATTGTGTTGCTGAACAGACATAGTCTAACACATTGTGTTGCTGAACAGACATAGTCTAACACATTGTGTTGCTGAACAGACATAGTCTAACACATTGTATTGATGAACAGACATAGTCTAACACATTGTGTTGCTGAACAGACATAGTCTAACACATTGTGTTGCTGAACAGACATAGTCTAACACATTGTGTTGCTGAACAGACATAGTCTAACACATTGTATTGCTGAACAGACATAGTCTAACACATTGTGTTGCTGAACAGACATAGTCTAACACATCGTGTTGCTGAACAGACATAGTCTAACACATTGTGTTGCTGAACAGACATAGTCTAACACATCGTGTTGCTGAACAGACATAGTCTAACACATTGTATTGCTGAACAGACATAGTCTAACACATTGTGTTGCTGAACAGACATAGTCTAACACATTGTGTTGCTGAACAGACATAGTCTAACACATTGTGTTGCTGAACGGACAGTCTAACACATTGTGTTGCTGAACAGACATAGTCTAACACATCGTGTTGCTGAACAGACATAGACTAACACATTGTGTTGCTGAACAGACATAGTCTAACACATTGTGTTGCTGAACAGACATAGTCTAACACATTGTGTTGCTGAACAGACATAGTCTAACACATTGTGTTGCTGAACAGACATAGTCTAACACATTGTGTTGCTGAACGGACAGTCTAACACATTGTGTTGCTGAACAGACATAGTCTAACACATTGTGTTGCTGAACAGACATAGTCTAACACATTGTGTTGCTGAACAGACATAGTCTAACACATTGTGTTGCTGAACAGACATAGTCTAACACATTGTATTGCTGAACAGACATAGTCTAACACATTGTGTTGCTGAACAGACATAGTCTAAAACATTGTGTTGCTGAACAAACATAGTCTAACACATCGTGTTGCTGAACAGACATAGTCTAACACATTGTGTTGCTGAACAGACATAGTCTAACACATTGTGTTGCTGAACAGACATAGTCTAACACATTGTGTTGCTGAACAGACATAGTCTAACACATTGTGTTGCCGAACAGACATAGTCTAACATATTGTGTTGCTGAACAAACATAGTCTAACACATTGTGTTGCTGAACAGACAGTCTTACACATTGTGTTGCTGAACAGACATAGTCTAACACATTGTGTTGCTGAACAGACATAGTCTAACACATTGTATTGCTGAACAGACATAGTCTAACACATTGTGTTGCTGAACAGACATAGTCTAACACATCGTGTTGCTGAACAGACATAGTCTAACACATTGTGTTGCTGAACAGACATAGTCTAACACATCGTGTTGCTGAACAGACATAGACTAACACATTGTGTTGCTGAACAGACATAGTCTAACACATTGTGTTGCTGAACAGACATAGTCTAACACATTGTGTTGCTGAACAGACATAGTCTAACACATTGTGTTGCTGAACAGACATAGTCTAACACATTGTGTTGCTGAACGGACAGTCTAACACATTGTGTTGCTGAACAGACATAGTCTAACACATTGTGTTGCTGAACAGACATAGTCTAACACATTGTGTTGCTGAACAGACATAGTCTAACACATTGTGTTGTTGAACAGACATAGTCTAACACATTGTGTTGTTGAACAGACATAGTCTAACACATTGTGTTGCTGAACAGACAGTCTTACACATTGTGTTGCTGAACAGACATAGTCTAACACATTGTGTTGCTGAACAGACATAGTCTAACACATTGTATTGCTGAACAGACATAGTCTAACACATTGTGTTGCTGAACAGACATAGTCTAACACATCGTGTTGCTGAACAGACATAGTCTAACACATTGTGTTGCTGAACAGACATAGTCTAACACATCGTGTTGCTGAACAGACATAGACTAACACATTGTGTTGCTGAACAGACACAGTCTAACACATTGTGTTGCTGAACAGACATAGTCTAACACATTGTGTTGCTGAACAGACATAGTCTAACACATTGTGTTGCTGAACAGACATAGTCTAACACATTGTGTTGCTGAACGGACAGTCTAACACATTGTGTTGCTGAACAGACATAGTCTAACACATTGTGTTGCTGAACAGACATAGTCTAACACATTGTGTTGCTGAACAGACATAGTCTAACACATTGTATTGCTGAACAGACATAGTCTAACACATTGTGTTGCTGAACAGACATAGTCTAACACATTGTGTTGCTGAACAGACATAGTCTAACACATCGTGTTGCTGAACAGACATAGTCTAACACATTGTGTTGCTGAACGGACAGTCTAACACATTGTGTTGCTGAACAGACATAGTCTAACACATTGTGTTGCTGAACAGACATAGTCTAACACATTGTGTTGCTGAACAGACATAGTCTAACACATTGTATTGCTGAACAGACATAGTCTAACACATTGTGTTGCTGAACAGACATAGTCTAACACATCGTGTTGCTGAACAGACATAGACTAACACATTGTGTTGCTGAACAGACATAGTCTAACACATTGTGTTGCTGAACAGACATAGTCTAACACATTGTGTTGCTGAACAGACATAGTCTAACACATTGTGTTGCCGAACAGACATAGTCTAACATATTGTGTTGCTGAACAGACATAGTCTAACACATTGTGTTGCTGAACAGACAGTCTTACCCATTGTGTTGCTGAACAGACATAGTCTAACACATTGGGTTGCTGAACAGACATAGTCTAACACATCGTGTTGCTGAACAGACATAGACTAACACATTGTGTTGCTGAACAGACATAGTCTAACACATTGTGTTGCTGAACAGACATAGTCTAACACATTGTGTTGCTGAACGGACAGTCTAACACATTGTGTTGCTGAACAGACATAGTCTAACACATTGTGTTGCTGAACAGACATAGTCTAACACATTGTGTTGCTGAACAGACATAGTCTAACACATTGTATTGCTGAACAGACATAGTCTAACACATTGTGTTGCTGAACAGACATAGTCTAACACATTGTGTTGCTGAACAGACATAGTCTAACACATCGTGTTGCTGAACAGACATAGTCTAACACATTGTGTTGCTGAACAGACATAGTCTAACACATTGTGTTGCTGAACAGACATAGTCTAACACATTGTGTTGTTGAACAGACATAGTCTAACACATTGTGTTGCTGAACAGACATAGTCTAACACATTGTGTTGCTGAACAGACATAGTCTAACACATTGTGTTGCTGAACAGACATAGTCTAACACATTGTGTTGCTGAACAGACATAGTCTAACACATTGTGTTGCTGAACAGACATAGTCTAACACATTGTGTTGCTGAACAGACATAGTCTAACACATTGTGTTGCTGAACAGACATAGTCTAACACATTGTGTTGCTGAACAGACATAGTCTAACACATTGTGTTGCTGAACAGACAGTCTTACACATTGTGTTGCTGAACAGACATAGTCTAACACATTGTGTTGCCGAACAGACATAGTCTAACATATTGTGTTGCTGAACAGACATAGTCTAACACATTGTGTTGCTGAACAGACAGTCTTACACATTGTGTTGCTGAACAGACATAGTCTAACACATTGTGTTGCTGAACAGACATAGTCTAACACATTGTATTGCTGAACAGACATAGTCTAACACATTGTGTTGCTGAACAGACACAGTCTAACACATCGTGTTGCTGAACAGACATAGTCTAACACATTGTGTTGCTGAACAGACATAGTCTAACACATCGTGTTGCTGAACAGACATAGACTAACACATTGTGTTGCTGAACAGACATAGTCTAACACATTGTGTTGCTGAAGAGACATAGTCTAACACATTGTGTTGCTGAACAGACATAGTCTAACACATTGTATTGCTGAACAGACATAGTCTACCATATTGTGTTGCTGAACAGACATAGTCTAACACATTGTGTTGCCGAACAGACATAGTCTAACCTATTGTGTTGCTGAACAGACATAGTCTAACACATTGTGTTGCTGAACAGACAGTCTTACACATTGTGTTGCTGAACAGACATAGTCTAACACATTGTGTTGCTGAACAGACATAGTCTAACACATCGTGTTGCTGAACAGACATAGACTAACACATTGTGTTGCTGAACAGACATAGTCTAACACATTGTGTTGCTGAACAGACATAGTCTAACACATTGTGTTGCTGAACAGACATAGTCTAACACATTGTGTTGCTGAACAGACATAGTCTAACACATTGTGTTGCTGAACGGACAGTCTAACACATTGTGTTGCTGAACAGACATAGTCTAACACATTGTGTTGCTGAACAGACATAGTCTAACACATTGTGTTGCTGAACAGACATAGTCTAACACATTGTGTTGCTGAACAGACATAGTCTAACACATTGTGTTGCTGAACAGACATAGTCTAACACATTGTGTTGCTGAACAGACATAGTCTAACACATTGTGTTGCTGAACAGACAGTCTTACACATTGTGTTGCTGAACAGACATAGTCTAACACATTGTGTTGCCGAACAGACATAGTCTAACATATTGTGTTGCTGAACAGACATAGTCTAACACATTGAGTTGCTGAACAGACAGTCTTACACATTGTGTTGCTGAACAGACATAGTCTAACACATTGTGTTGCTGAACAGACATAGTCTAACACATTGTATTGCTGAACAGACGTAGTCTAACACATTGTGTTGCTGAACAGACACAGTCTAACACATCGTGTTGCTGAACAGACATAGTCTAACACATTGTGTTGCTGAACAGACATAGTCTAACACATCGTGTTGCTGAACAGACATAGACTAACACATCGTGTTGCTGAACAGACATAGTCTAACACATTGTGTTGCTGAAGAGACATAGTCTAACACATTGTGTTGCTGAACAGACATAGTCTAACACATTGTATTGCTGAACAGACATAGTCTACCATATTGTGTTGCTGAACAGACATAGTCTAACACATTGTGTTGCCGAACAGACATAGTCTAACCTATTGTGTTGCTGAACAGACATAGTCTAACACATTGTGTTGCTGAACAGACAGTCTTACACATTGTGTTGCTGAACAGACATAGTCTAACACATTGTGTTGCTGAACAGACATAGTCTAACACATTGTATTGCTGAACAGACATAGTCTAACACATTGTGTTGCTGAACAGACATAGTCTAACACATCGTGTTGCTGAACAGACATAGTCTAACACATTGTGTTGCTGAACAGACATAGTCTAACACATTGTGTTGCTGAACAGACATAGACTAACACATTGTGTTGCTGAACAGACATAGTCTAACACATTGTGTTTGCTGAACAGACATAGTCTAACACATTGTGTTGCTGAACAGACATAGTCTAACACATTGTGTTGCTGAACAGACATAGTCTAACACATTGTGTTGCTGAACGGACAGTCTAACACATTGTGTTGCTGAACAGACATAGTCTAACACATTGTGTTGCTGAACAGACATAGTCTAACACATTGTGTTGCTGAACAGACATAGTCTAACACATCGTGTTGCTGAACAGACATAGTCTAACACATCGTGTTGTTGAACAGACATAGTCTAACACATTGTGTTGCTGAACAGACATAGTCTAACACATCGTGTTGCTGAACAGACATAGACTAACACATTGTGTTGCTGAACAGACATAGTCTAACACATTGTGTTGCTGAAGAGACATAGTCTAACACATCGTGTTGCTGAACAGACATAGTCTAACACATTGTGTTGCCGAACAGACATAGTCTAACATATTGTATTGCTGAACAGACATAGTCTACCATATTGTGTTGCTGAACAGACATAGTCTAACACATTGTGTTGCCGAACAGACATAGTCTAACCTATTGTGTTGCTGAACAGACATAGTCTAACACATTGTGTTGCTGAACAGACAGTCTTACACATTGTGTTGCTGAACAGACATAGTCTAACACATTGTGTTGCTGAACAGACATAGTCTAACACATCGTGTTGCTGAACAGACATAGACTAACACATTGTGTTGCTGAACAGACATAGTCTAACACATTGTGTTGCTGAACAGACATAGTCTAACACATTGTGTTGCTGAACAGACACAGTCTAACACATCGTGTTGCTGAACAGACATAGTCTAACACATTGTGTTGCTGAACAGACATAGTCTAACACATCGTGTTGCTGAACAGACATAGACTAACACATTGTGTTGCTGAACAGACATAGTCTAACACATTGTGTTGCTGAAGAGACATAGTCTAACACATTGTGTTGCTGAACAGACATAGTCTAACACATTGTATTGCTGAACAGACATAGTCTACCATATTGTGTTGCTGAACAGACATAGTCTAACACATTGTGTTGCCGAACAGACATAGTCTAAACTATTGTGTTGCTGAACAGACATAGTCTAACACATTGTGTTGCTGAACAGACAGTCTTACACATTGTGTTGCTGAACAGACATAGTCTAACACATTGTGTTGCTGAACAGACATAGTCTAACACATCGGGTTGCTGAACAGACATAGACTAACACATTGTGTTGCTGAACAGACATAGTCTAACACATTGTGTTGCTGAACAGACATAGTCTAACACATTGTGTTGCTGAACAGACATAGTCTAACACATTGTGTTGCTGAACAGACATAGTCTAACACATTGTGTTGCTGAACGGACAGTCTAACACATTGTGTTGCTGAACAGACATAGTCTAACACATTGTGTTGCTGAACAGACATAGTCTAACACATTGTGTTGCTGAACAGACATAGTCTAACACATTGTGTTGCTGAACAGACATAGTCTAACACATTGTGTTGCTGAACAGACATAGTCTAACACATTGTGTTGCTGAACAGACATAGTCTAACACATTGTGTTGCTGAACAGACATAGTCTAACACATTGTGTTGCTGAACAGACATAGTCTAACACATTGTGTTGCTGAACAGACATAGTCTTACACATTGTGTTGCTGAACAGACATAGTCTAACACATTGTGTTGCTGAACAGACATAGTCTAACACATCGTGTTGCTGAACAGACATAGACTAACACATTGTGTTGCTGAACAGACATAGTCTAACACATTGTGTTGCTGAACAGACATAGTCTAACACATTGTGTTGCTGAACAGACATAGTCTAACACATTGTGTTGCTGAACAGACATAGTCTAACACATTGTGTTGCTGAACGGACAGTCTAACACATTGTGTTGCTGAACAGACATAGTCTAACACATTGTGTTGCTGAACAGACATAGTCTAACACATTGTGTTGCTGAACAGACATAGTCTAACACATTGTGTTGCTGAACAGACATAGTCTAACACATTGTGTTGCTGAACAGACATAGTCTAACACATTGTGTTGCTGAACAGACAGTCTTACACATTGTGTTGCTGAACAGACATAGTCTAACACATTGTGTTGCTGAACAGACATAGTCTAACACATCGTGTTGCTGAACAGACATAGACTAACACATTGTGTTGCTGAACAGACATAGTCTAACACATTGTGTTGCTGAACAGACATAGTCTAACACATTGTGTTGCTGAACAGACATAGTCTAACACATTGTGTTGCTGAACAGACATAGTCTAACACATTGTGTTGCTGAACGGACAGTCTAACACATTGTGTTGCTGAACAGACATAGTCTAACACATTGTGTTGCTGAACAGACATAGTCTAACACATTGTGTTGCTGAACAGACATAGTCTAACACATTGTGTTGCTGAACAGACATAGTCTAACACATTGTGTTGCTGAACAGACATAGTCTAACACATTGTGTTGCTGAACAGACATAGTCTAACACATTGTGTTGCTGAACAGACAGTCTTACACATTGTGTTGCTGAACAGACATAGTCTAACACATTGTGTTGCCGAACAGACATAGTCTAACATATTGTGTTGCTGAACAGACATAGTCTAACACATTGAGTTGCTGAACAGACAGTCTTACACATTGTGTTGCTGAACAGACATAGTCTAACACATTGTGTTGCTGAACAGACATAGTCTAACACATTGTATTGCTGAACAGACGTAGTCTAACACATTGTGTTGCTGAACAGACACAGTCTAACACATCGTGTTGCTGAACAGACATAGTCTAACACATTGTGTTGCTGAACAGACATAGTCTAACACATCGTGTTGCTGAACAGACATAGACTAACACATTGTGTTGCTGAACAGACATAGTCTAACACATTGTGTTGCTGAAGAGACATAGTCTAACACATTGTGTTGCTGAACAGACATAGTCTAACACATTGTATTGCTGAACAGACATAGTCTACCATATTGTGTTGCTGAACAGACATAGTCTAACACATTGTGTTGCCGAACAGACATAGTCTAACCTATTGTGTTGCTGAACAGACATAGTCTAACACATTGTGTTGCTGAACAGACAGTCTTACACATTGTGTTGCTGAACAGACATAGTCTAACACATTGTGTTGCTGAACAGACATAGTCTAACACATTGTATTGCTGAACAGACATAGTCTAACACATTGTGTTGCTGAACAGACATAGTCTAACACATCGTGTTGCTGAACAGACATAGTCTAACACATTGTGTTGCTGAACAGACATAGTCTAACACATTGTGTTGCTGAACAGACATAGACTAACACATTGTGTTGCTGAACAGACATAGTCTAACACATTGTGTTTGCTGAACAGACATAGTCTAACACATTGTGTTGCTGAACAGACATAGTCTAACACATTGTGTTGCTGAACAGACATAGTCTAACACATTGTGTTGCTGAACGGACAGTCTAACACATTGTGTTGCTGAACAGACATAGTCTAACACATTGTGTTGCTGAACAGACATAGTCTAACACATTGTGTTGCTGAACAGACATAGTCTAACACATTGTATTGCTGAACAGACATAGTCTAACACATTGTGTTGCTGAACAGACATAGTCTAACACATTGTGTTGCTGAACAGACATAGTCTAACACATCGTGTTGCTGAACAGACATAGTCTAACACATTGTGTTGCTGAACAGACATAGTCTAACACATCGTGTTGTTGAACAGACATAGTCTAACACATTGTGTTGCTGAACAGACATAGTCTAACACATCGTGTTGCTGAACAGACATAGACTAACACATTGTGTTGCTGAACAGACATAGTCTAACACATTGTGTTGCTGAAGAGACATAGTCTAACACATTGTGTTGCTGAACAGACATAGTCTAACACATCGTGTTGCTGAACAGACATAGACTAACACATTGTGTTGCTGAACAGACATAGTCTAACACATTGTGTTGCTGAACAGACATAGTCTAACACATTGTGTTGCTGAACAGACATAGTCTAACACATTGTGTTGCTGAACAGACATAGTCTAACACATTGTGTTGCTGAACGGACAGTCTAACACATTGTGTTGCTGAACAGACATAGTCTAACACATTGTGTTGCTGAACAGACATAGTCTAACACATTGTGTTGCTGAACAGACATAGTCTAACACATTGTGTTGCTGAACAGACATAGTCTAACACATTGTGTTGCTGAACAGACATAGTCTAACACATTGTGTTGCTGAACAGACATAGTCTAACACATTGTGTTGCTGAACAGACATAGTCTAACACATCGTGTTGCTGAACAGACATAGACTAACACATTGTGTTGCTGAACAGACATAGTCTAACACATTGTGTTGCTGAACAGACATAGTCTAACACATTGTGTTGCTGAACAGACATAGTCTAACACATTGTGTTGCTGAACAGACATAGTCTAACACATTGTGTTGCTGAACGGACAGTCTAACACATTGTGTTGCTGAACAGACATAGTCTAACACATTGTGTTGCTGAACAGACATAGTCTAACACATTGTGTTGCTGAACAGACATAGTCTAACACATTGTATTGCTGAACAGACATAGTCTAACACATTGTGTTGCTGAACAGACATAGTCTAACACATTGTGTTGCTGAACAGACATAGTCTAACACATTGTGTTGCTGAACAGACATAGTCTAACACATTGTGTTGCTGAACAGACAGTCTTACACATTGTGTTGCTGAACAGACATAGTCTAACACATTGTGTTGCCGAACAGACATAGTCTAACACATTGTGTTGCTGAACAGACATAGTCTAACACATTGTATTGCTGAACAGACATAGTCTAACACATTGTGTTGCTGAACAGACACAGTCTAACACATCGTGTTGCTGAACAGACATAGTCTAACACATTGTATTGCTGAACAGACATAGTCTACCATATTGTGTTGCTGAACAGACATAGTCTAACACATTGTGTTGCCGAACAGACATAGTCTAACCTATTGTGTTGCTGAACAGACATAGTCTAACACATTGTGTTGCTGAACAGACAGTCTTACACATTGTGTTGCTGAACAGACATAGTCTAACACATTGTGTTGCTGAACAGACATAGTCTAACACATCGTGTTGCTGAACGGACAGTCTAACACATTGTGTTGCTGAACAGACATAGTCTAACACATTGTGTTGCTGAACAGACATAGTCTAACACATTGTGTTGCTGAACAGACATAGTCTAACACATTGTATTGCTGAACAGACATAGTCTAACACATTGTGTTGCTGAACAGACATAGTCTAACACATTGTGTTGCTGAACAGACATAGTCTAACACATCGTGTTGCTGAACAGACATAGTCTAACACATTGTGTTGCTGAACAGACATAGTCTAACACATCGTGTTGTTGAACAGACATAGTCTAACACATTGTGTTGCTGAACAGACATAGTCTAACACATCGTGTTGCTGAACAGACATAGACTAACACATTGTGTTGCTGAACAGACATAGTCTAACACATTGTGTTGCTGAAGAGACATAGTCTAACACATTGTGTTGCTGAACAGACATAGTCTAACACATTGTATTGCTGAACAGACATAGTCTACCATATTGTGTTGCTGAACAGACATAGTCTAACACATTGTGTTGCCGAACAGACATAGTCTAACCTATTGTGTTGCTGAACAGACATAGTCTAACACATTGTGTTGCTGAACAGACATAGTCTAACACATTGTGTTGCTGAACAGACATAGTCTAACACATCGTGTTGCTGAACAGACATAGACTAACACATTGTGTTGCTGAACAGACATAGTCTAAAACATTGTATTGCTGAACAGACATAGTCTAACACATTGTGTTGCTGAACAGACACAGTCTAACACATCGTGTTGCTGAACAGACATAGTCTAACACATTGTGTTGCTGAACAGACATAGTCTAACACATCGTGTTGCTGAACAGACATAGACTAACACATTGTGTTGCTGAACAGACATAGTCTAACACATTGTGTTGTTGAAGAGACATAGTCTAACACATTGTGTTGCTGAACAGACATAGTCTAACACATTGTATTGCTGAACAGACATAGTCTACCATATTGTGTTGCTGAACAGACATAGTCTAACACATTGTGTTGCCGAACAGACATAGTCTAACCTATTGTGTTGCTGAACAGACATAGTCTAACACATTGTGTTGCTGAACAGACAGTCTTACACATTGTGTTGCTGAACAGACATAGTCTAACACATTGTGTTGCTGAACAGACATAGTCTAACACATTGTATTGCTGAACAGACATAGTCTAACACATCGTGAACAGACATAGTCTAACACATCGTGTTGCTGAACAGACATAGTCTAACACATTGTGTTGCTGAACAGACATAGTCTAACACATTGTGTTGCTGAACAGACATAGACTAACACATTGTGTTGCTGAACAGACATAGTCTAACACATTGTGTTGCTGAACAGACATAGTCTAACACATTGTGTTGCTGAACAGACATAGTCTAACACATTGTGTTGCTGAACGGACAGTCTAACACATTGTGTTGCTGAACAGACATAGTCTAACACATTGTGTTGCTGAACAGACATAGTCTAACACATTGTGTTGCTGAACAGACATAGTCTAACACATTGTATTGCTGAACAGACATAGTCTAACACATTGTGTTGCTGAACAGACATAGTCTAACACATTGTGTTGCTGAACAGACATAGTCTAACACATTGTGTTGCTGAACAGACATAGTCTAACACATTGTGTTGCTGAACAGACAGTCTTACACATTGTGTTGCTGAACAGACATAGTCTAACACATTGTGTTGCCGAACAGACATAGTCTAACATATTGTGTTGCTGAACAGACATAGTCTAACACATTGAGTTGCTGAACAGACAGTCTTACACATTGTGTTGCTGAACAGACATAGTCTAACACATTGTGTTGCTGAACAGACATAGTCTAACACATTGTATTGCTGAACAGACATAGTCTAACACATTGTGTTGCTGAACAGACACAGTCTAACACATCGTGTTGCTGAACAGACATAGTCTAACACATTGTGTTGCTGAACAGACATAGTCTAACACATCGTGTTGCTGAACAGACATAGACTAACACATTGTGTTGCTGAACAGACATAGTCTAACACATTGTGTTGCTGAAGAGACATAGTCTAACACATTGTGTTGCTGAACAGACATAGTCTAACACATTGTATTGCTGAACAGACATAGTCTACCATATTGTGTTGCTGAACAGACATAGTCTAACACATTGTGTTGCCGAACAGACATAGTCTAACCTATTGTGTTGCTGAACAGACATAGTCTAACACATTGTGTTGCTGAACAGACAGTCTTACACATTGTGTTGCTGAACAGACATAGTCTAACACATTGTGTTGCTGAACAGACATAGTCTAACACATTGTATTGCTGAACAGACATAGTCTAACACATTGTGTTGCTGAACAGACATAGTCTAACACATCGTGTTGCTGAACAGACATAGTCTAACACATTGTGTTGCTGAACAGACATAGTCTAACACATTGTGTTGCTGAACAGACATAGACTAACACATTGTGTTGCTGAACAGACATAGTCTAACACATTGTGTTGCTGAACAGACATAGTCTAACACATTGTGTTGCTGAACAGACATAGTCTAACACATTGTGTTGCTGAACAGACATAGTCTAACACATTGTGTTGCTGAACGGACAGTCTAACACATTGTGTTGCTGAACAGACATAGTCTAACACATTGTGTTGCTGAACAGACATAGTCTAACACATTGTGTTGCTGAACAGACATAGTCTAACACATTGTATTGCTGAACAGACATAGTCTAACACATTGTGTTGCTGAACAGACATAGTCTAACACATTGTGTTGCTGAACAGACATAGTCTAACACATCGTGTTGCTGAACAGACATAGTCTAACACATTGTGTTGCTGAACAGACATAGTCTAACACATCGTGTTGTTGAACAGACATAGTCTAACACATTGTGTTGCTGAACAGACATAGTCTAACACATCGTGTTGCTGAACAGACATAGACTAACACATTGTGTTGCTGAACAGACATAGTCTAACACATTGTGTTGCTGAAGAGACATAGTCTAACACATTGTGTTGCTGAACAGACATAGTCTAACACATTGTATTGCTGAACAGACATAGTCTACCATATTGTGTTGCTGAACAGACATAGTCTAACACATTGTGTTGCCGAACAGACATAGTCTAACCTATTGTGTTGCTGAACAGACATAGTCTAACACATTGTGTTGCTGAACAGACATAGTCTAACACATTGTGTTGCTGAACAGACATAGTCTAACACATCGTGTTGCTGAACAGACATAGACTAACACATTGTGTTGCTGAACAGACATAGTCTAAAACATTGTATTGCTGAACAGACATAGTCTAACACATTGTGTTGCTGAACAGACACAGTCTAACACATCGTGTTGCTGAACAGACATAGTCTAACACATTGTGTTGCTGAACAGACATAGTCTAACACATCGTGTTGCTGAACAGACATAGACTAACACATTGTGTTGCTGAACAGACATAGTCTAACACATTGTGTTGTTGAAGAGACATAGTCTAACACATTGTGTTGCTGAACAGACATAGTCTAACACATTGTATTGCTGAACAGACATAGTCTACCATATTGTGTTGCTGAACAGACATAGTCTAACACATTGTGTTGCCGAACAGACATAGTCTAACCTATTGTGTTGCTGAACAGACATAGTCTAACACATTGTGTTGCTGAACAGACATAGTCTAACACATTGTGTTGCTGAACAGACATAGTCTAACACATTGTGTTGCTGAACAGACATAGTCTAACACATTGTGTTGCTGAACAGACATAGTCTAACACATTGTGTTGCTGAACAGACATAGTCTAACACATTGTGTTGCTGAACAGACATAGTCTAACACATTGTGTTGCTGAACAGACAGTCTTACACATTGTGTTGCTGAACAGACATAGTCTAACACATTGTGTTGCCGAACAGACATAGTCTAACATATTGTGTTGCTGAACAGACATAGTCTAACACATTGAGTTGCTGAACAGACAGTCTTACACATTGTGTTGCTGAACAGACATAGTCTAACACATTGTGTTGCTGAACAGACATAGTCTAACACATTGTATTGCTGAACAGACGTAGTCTAACACATTGTGTTGCTGAACAGACACAGTCTAACACATCGTGTTGCTGAACAGACATAGTCTAACACATTGTGTTGCTGAACAGACATAGTCTAACACATCGTGTTGCTGAACAGACATAGACTAACACATTGTGTTGCTGAACAGACATAGTCTAACACATTGTGTTGCTGAAGAGACATAGTCTAACACATTGTGTTGCTGAACAGACATAGTCTAACACATTGTATTGCTGAACAGACATAGTCTACCATATTGTGTTGCTGAACAGACATAGTCTAACACATTGTGTTGCCGAACAGACATAGTCTAACCTATTGTGTTGCTGAACAGACATAGTCTAACACATTGTGTTGCTGAACAGACAGTCTTACACATTGTGTTGCTGAACAGACATAGTCTAACACATTGTGTTGCTGAACAGACATAGTCTAACACATTGTATTGCTGAACAGACATAGTCTAACACATTGTGTTGCTGAACAGACATAGTCTAACACATCGTGTTGCTGAACAGACATAGTCTAACACATTGTGTTGCTGAACAGACATAGTCTAACACATTGTGTTGCTGAACAGACATAGACTAACACATTGTGTTGCTGAACAGACATAGTCTAACACATTGTGTTTGCTGAACAGACATAGTCTAACACATTGTGTTGCTGAACAGACATAGTCTAACACATTGTGTTGCTGAACAGACATAGTCTAACACATTGTGTTGCTGAACGGACAGTCTAACACATTGTGTTGCTGAACAGACATAGTCTAACACATTGTGTTGCTGAACAGACATAGTCTAACACATTGTGTTGCTGAACAGACATAGTCTAACACATTGTATTGCTGAACAGACATAGTCTAACACATTGTGTTGCTGAACAGACATAGTCTAACACATTGTGTTGCTGAACAGACATAGTCTAACACATCGTGTTGCTGAACAGACATAGTCTAACACATTGTGTTGCTGAACAGACATAGTCTAACACATCGTGTTGTTGAACAGACATAGTCTAACACATTGTGTTGCTGAACAGACATAGTCTAACACATCGTGTTGCTGAACAGACATAGACTAACACATTGTGTTGCTGAACAGACATAGTCTAACACATTGTGTTGCTGAAGAGACATAGTCTAACACATTGTGTTGCTGAACAGACATAGTCTAACACATCGTGTTGCTGAACAGACATAGACTAACACATTGTGTTGCTGAACAGACATAGTCTAACACATTGTGTTGCTGAACAGACATAGTCTAACACATTGTGTTGCTGAACAGACATAGTCTAACACATTGTGTTGCTGAACAGACATAGTCTAACACATTGTGTTGCTGAACGGACAGTCTAACACATTGTGTTGCTGAACAGACATAGTCTAACACATTGTGTTGCTGAACAGACATAGTCTAACACATTGTGTTGCTGAACAGACATAGTCTAACACATTGTGTTGCTGAACAGACATAGTCTAACACATTGTGTTGCTGAACAGACATAGTCTAACACATTGTGTTGCTGAACAGACATAGTCTAACACATTGTGTTGCTGAACAGACATAGTCTAACACATCGTGTTGCTGAACAGACATAGACTAACACATTGTGTTGCTGAACAGACATAGTCTAACACATTGTGTTGCTGAACAGACATAGTCTAACACATTGTGTTGCTGAACAGACATAGTCTAACACATTGTGTTGCTGAACAGACATAGTCTAACACATTGTGTTGCTGAACGGACAGTCTAACACATTGTGTTGCTGAACAGACATAGTCTAACACATTGTGTTGCTGAACAGACATAGTCTAACACATTGTGTTGCTGAACAGACATAGTCTAACACATTGTATTGCTGAACAGACATAGTCTAACACATTGTGTTGCTGAACAGACATAGTCTAACACATTGTGTTGCTGAACAGACATAGTCTAACACATTGTGTTGCTGAACAGACATAGTCTAACACATTGTGTTGCTGAACAGACAGTCTTACACATTGTGTTGCTGAACAGACATAGTCTAACACATTGTGTTGCCGAACAGACATAGTCTAACACATTGTGTTGCTGAACAGACATAGTCTAACACATTGTATTGCTGAACAGACATAGTCTAACACATTGTGTTGCTGAACAGACACAGTCTAACACATCGTGTTGCTGAACAGACATAGTCTAACACATTGTATTGCTGAACAGACATAGTCTACCATATTGTGTTGCTGAACAGACATAGTCTAACACATTGTGTTGCCGAACAGACATAGTCTAACCTATTGTGTTGCTGAACAGACATAGTCTAACACATTGTGTTGCTGAACAGACAGTCTTACACATTGTGTTGCTGAACAGACATAGTCTAACACATTGTGTTGCTGAACAGACATAGTCTAACACATCGTGTTGCTGAACGGACAGTCTAACACATTGTGTTGCTGAACAGACATAGTCTAACACATTGTGTTGCTGAACAGACATAGTCTAACACATTGTGTTGCTGAACAGACATAGTCTAACACATTGTATTGCTGAACAGACATAGTCTAACACATTGTGTTGCTGAACAGACATAGTCTAACACATTGTGTTGCTGAACAGACATAGTCTAACACATCGTGTTGCTGAACAGACATAGTCTAACACATTGTGTTGCTGAACAGACATAGTCTAACACATCGTGTTGTTGAACAGACATAGTCTAACACATTGTGTTGCTGAACAGACATAGTCTAACACATCGTGTTGCTGAACAGACATAGACTAACACATTGTGTTGCTGAACAGACATAGTCTAACACATTGTGTTGCTGAAGAGACATAGTCTAACACATTGTGTTGCTGAACAGACATAGTCTAACACATTGTATTGCTGAACAGACATAGTCTACCATATTGTGTTGCTGAACAGACATAGTCTAACACATTGTGTTGCCGAACAGACATAGTCTAACCTATTGTGTTGCTGAACAGACATAGTCTAACACATTGTGTTGCTGAACAGACATAGTCTAACACATTGTGTTGCTGAACAGACATAGTCTAACACATCGTGTTGCTGAACAGACATAGACTAACACATTGTGTTGCTGAACAGACATAGTCTAAAACATTGTATTGCTGAACAGACATAGTCTAACACATTGTGTTGCTGAACAGACACAGTCTAACACATCGTGTTGCTGAACAGACATAGTCTAACACATTGTGTTGCTGAACAGACATAGTCTAACACATCGTGTTGCTGAACAGACATAGACTAACACATTGTGTTGCTGAACAGACATAGTCTAACACATTGTGTTGTTGAAGAGACATAGTCTAACACATTGTGTTGCTGAACAGACATAGTCTAACACATTGTATTGCTGAACAGACATAGTCTACCATATTGTGTTGCTGAACAGACATAGTCTAACACATTGTGTTGCCGAACAGACATAGTCTAACCTATTGTGTTGCTGAACAGACATAGTCTAACACATTGTGTTGCTGAACAGACAGTCTTACACATTGTGTTGCTGAACAGACATAGTCTAACACATTGTGTTGCTGAACAGACATAGTCTAACACATTGTATTGCTGAACAGACATAGTCTAACACATCGTGAACAGACATAGTCTAACACATCGTGTTGCTGAACAGACATAGTCTAACACATTGTGTTGCTGAACAGACATAGTCTAACACATTGTGTTGCTGAACAGACATAGACTAACACATTGTGTTGCTGAACAGACATAGTCTAACACATTGTGTTGCTGAACAGACATAGTCTAACACATTGTGTTGCTGAACAGACATAGTCTAACACATTGTGTTGCTGAACGGACAGTCTAACACATTGTGTTGCTGAACAGACATAGTCTAACACATTGTGTTGCTGAACAGACATAGTCTAACACATTGTGTTGCTGAACAGACATAGTCTAACACATTGTATTGCTGAACAGACATAGTCTAACACATTGTGTTGCTGAACAGACATAGTCTAACACATTGTGTTGCTGAACAGACATAGTCTAACACATTGTGTTGCTGAACAGACATAGTCTAACACATTGTGTTGCTGAACAGACAGTCTTACACATTGTGTTGCTGAACAGACATAGTCTAACACATTGTGTTGCCGAACAGACATAGTCTAACATATTGTGTTGCTGAACAGACATAGTCTAACACATTGAGTTGCTGAACAGACAGTCTTACACATTGTGTTGCTGAACAGACATAGTCTAACACATTGTGTTGCTGAACAGACATAGTCTAACACATTGTATTGCTGAACAGACATAGTCTAACACATTGTGTTGCTGAACAGACACAGTCTAACACATCGTGTTGCTGAACAGACATAGTCTAACACATTGTGTTGCTGAACAGACATAGTCTAACACATCGTGTTGCTGAACAGACATAGACTAACACATTGTGTTGCTGAACAGACATAGTCTAACACATTGTGTTGCTGAAGAGACATAGTCTAACACATTGTGTTGCTGAACAGACATAGTCTAACACATTGTATTGCTGAACAGACATAGTCTACCATATTGTGTTGCTGAACAGACATAGTCTAACACATTGTGTTGCCGAACAGACATAGTCTAACCTATTGTGTTGCTGAACAGACATAGTCTAACACATTGTGTTGCTGAACAGACAGTCTTACACATTGTGTTGCTGAACAGACATAGTCTAACACATTGTGTTGCTGAACAGACATAGTCTAACACATTGTATTGCTGAACAGACATAGTCTAACACATTGTGTTGCTGAACAGACATAGTCTAACACATCGTGTTGCTGAACAGACATAGTCTAACACATTGTGTTGCTGAACAGACATAGTCTAACACATTGTGTTGCTGAACAGACATAGACTAACACATTGTGTTGCTGAACAGACATAGTCTAACACATTGTGTTGCTGAACAGACATAGTCTAACACATTGTGTTGCTGAACAGACATAGTCTAACACATTGTGTTGCTGAACAGACATAGTCTAACACATTGTGTTGCTGAACGGACAGTCTAACACATTGTGTTGCTGAACAGACATAGTCTAACACATTGTGTTGCTGAACAGACATAGTCTAACACATTGTGTTGCTGAACAGACATAGTCTAACACATTGTATTGCTGAACAGACATAGTCTAACACATTGTGTTGCTGAACAGACATAGTCTAACACATTGTGTTGCTGAACAGACATAGTCTAACACATCGTGTTGCTGAACAGACATAGTCTAACACATTGTGTTGCTGAACAGACATAGTCTAACACATCGTGTTGTTGAACAGACATAGTCTAACACATTGTGTTGCTGAACAGACATAGTCTAACACATCGTGTTGCTGAACAGACATAGACTAACACATTGTGTTGCTGAACAGACATAGTCTAACACATTGTGTTGCTGAAGAGACATAGTCTAACACATTGTGTTGCTGAACAGACATAGTCTAACACATTGTATTGCTGAACAGACATAGTCTACCATATTGTGTTGCTGAACAGACATAGTCTAACACATTGTGTTGCCGAACAGACATAGTCTAACCTATTGTGTTGCTGAACAGACATAGTCTAACACATTGTGTTGCTGAACAGACATAGTCTAACACATTGTGTTGCTGAACAGACATAGTCTAACACATCGTGTTGCTGAACAGACATAGACTAACACATTGTGTTGCTGAACAGACATAGTCTAAAACATTGTATTGCTGAACAGACATAGTCTAACACATTGTGTTGCTGAACAGACACAGTCTAACACATCGTGTTGCTGAACAGACATAGTCTAACACATTGTGTTGCTGAACAGACATAGTCTAACACATCGTGTTGCTGAACAGACATAGACTAACACATTGTGTTGCTGAACAGACATAGTCTAACACATTGTGTTGTTGAAGAGACATAGTCTAACACATTGTGTTGCTGAACAGACATAGTCTAACACATTGTATTGCTGAACAGACATAGTCTACCATATTGTGTTGCTGAACAGACATAGTCTAACACATTGTGTTGCCGAACAGACATAGTCTAACCTATTGTGTTGCTGAACAGACATAGTCTAACACATTGTGTTGCTGAACAGACAGTCTTACACATTGTGTTGCTGAACAGACATAGTCTAACACATTGTGTTGCTGAACAGACATAGTCTAACACATTGTATTGCTGAACAGACATAGTCTAACACATCGTGAACAGACATAGTCTAACACATCGTGTTGCTGAACAGACATAGTCTAACACATTGTGTTGCTGAACAGACATAGTCTAACACATTGTGTTGCTGAACAGACATAGACTAACACATTGTGTTGCTGAACAGACATAGTCTAACACATTGTGTTGCTGAACAGACATAGTCTAACACATTGTGTTGCTGAACAGACATAGTCTAACACATTGTGTTGCTGAACGGACAGTCTAACACATTGTGTTGCTGAACAGACATAGTCTAACACATTGTGTTGCTGAACAGACATAGTCTAACACATTGTGTTGCTGAACAGACATAGTCTAACACATTGTATTGCTGAACAGACATAGTCTAACACATTGTGTTGCTGAACAGACATAGTCTAACACATTGTGTTGCTGAACAGACATAGTCTAACACATTGTGTTGCTGAACAGACATAGTCTAACACATTGTGTTGCTGAACAGACAGTCTTACACATTGTGTTGCTGAACAGACATAGTCTAACACATTGTGTTGCCGAACAGACATAGTCTAACATATTGTGTTGCTGAACAGACATAGTCTAACACATTGAGTTGCTGAACAGACAGTCTTACACATTGTGTTGCTGAACAGACATAGTCTAACACATTGTGTTGCTGAACAGACATAGTCTAACACATTGTATTGCTGAACAGACATAGTCTAACACATTGTGTTGCTGAACAGACACAGTCTAACACATCGTGTTGCTGAACAGACATAGTCTAACACATTGTGTTGCTGAACAGACATAGTCTAACACATCGTGTTGCTGAACAGACATAGACTAACACATTGTGTTGCTGAACAGACATAGTCTAACACATTGTGTTGCTGAAGAGACATAGTCTAACACATTGTGTTGCTGAACAGACATAGTCTAACACATTGTATTGCTGAACAGACATAGTCTACCATATTGTGTTGCTGAACAGACATAGTCTAACACATTGTGTTGCCGAACAGACATAGTCTAACCTATTGTGTTGCTGAACAGACATAGTCTAACACATTGTGTTGCTGAACAGACAGTCTTACACATTGTGTTGCTGAACAGACATAGTCTAACACATTGTGTTGCTGAACAGACATAGTCTAACACATTGTATTGCTGAACAGACATAGTCTAACACATTGTGTTGCTGAACAGACATAGTCTAACACATCGTGTTGCTGAACAGACATAGTCTAACACATTGTGTTGCTGAACAGACATAGTCTAACACATTGTATTGCTGAACAGACATAGTCTAACACATTGTGTTGCTGAACAGACATAGTCTAACACATTGTGTTGCTGAACAGACATAGTCTAACACATCGTGTTGCTGAACAGACATAGTCTAACACATTGTGTTGCTGAACAGACATAGTCTAACACATCGTGTTGTTGAACAGACATAGTCTAACACATTGTGTTGCTGAACAGACATAGTCTAACACATCGTGTTGCTGAACAGACATAGACTAACACATTGTGTTGCTGAACAGACATAGTCTAACACATTGTGTTGCTGAAGAGACATAGTCTAACACATTGTGTTGCTGAACAGACATAGTCTAACACATTGTATTGCTGAACAGACATAGTCTACCATATTGTGTTGCTGAACAGACATAGTCTAACACATTGTGTTGCCGAACAGACATAGTCTAACCTATTGTGTTGCTGAACAGACATAGTCTAACACATTGTGTTGCTGAACAGACATAGTCTAACACATTGTGTTGCTGAACAGACATAGTCTAACACATCGTGTTGCTGAACAGACATAGACTAACACATTGTGTTGCTGAACAGACATAGTCTAAAACATTGTATTGCTGAACAGACATAGTCTAACACATTGTGTTGCTGAACAGACACAGTCTAACACATCGTGTTGCTGAACAGACATAGTCTAACACATTGTGTTGCTGAACAGACATAGTCTAACACATCGTGTTGCTGAACAGACATAGACTAACACATTGTGTTGCTGAACAGACATAGTCTAACACATTGTGTTGTTGAAGAGACATAGTCTAACACATTGTGTTGCTGAACAGACATAGTCTAACACATTGTATTGCTGAACAGACATAGTCTACCATATTGTGTTGCTGAACAGACATAGTCTAACACATTGTGTTGCCGAACAGACATAGTCTAACCTATTGTGTTGCTGAACAGACATAGTCTAACACATTGTGTTGCTGAACAGACAGTCTTACACATTGTGTTGCTGAACAGACATAGTCTAACACATTGTGTTGCTGAACAGACATAGTCTAACACATTGTATTGCTGAACAGACATAGTCTAACACATCGTGAACAGACATAGTCTAACACATCGTGTTGCTGAACAGACATAGTCTAACACATTGTGTTGCTGAACAGACATAGTCTAACACATTGTGTTGCTGAACAGACATAGACTAACACATTGTGTTGCTGAACAGACATAGTCTAACACATTGTGTTGCTGAACAGACATAGTCTAACACATTGTGTTGCTGAACAGACATAGTCTAACACATTGTGTTGCTGAACGGACAGTCTAACACATTGTGTTGCTGAACAGACATAGTCTAACACATTGTGTTGCTGAACAGACATAGTCTAACACATTGTGTTGCTGAACAGACATAGTCTAACACATTGTATTGCTGAACAGACATAGTCTAACACATTGTGTTGCTGAACAGACATAGTCTAACACATTGTGTTGCTGAACAGACATAGTCTAACACATTGTGTTGCTGAACAGACATAGTCTAACACATTGTGTTGCTGAACAGACAGTCTTACACATTGTGTTGCTGAACAGACATAGTCTAACACATTGTGTTGCCGAACAGACATAGTCTAACATATTGTGTTGCTGAACAGACATAGTCTAACACATTGAGTTGCTGAACAGACAGTCTTACACATTGTGTTGCTGAACAGACATAGTCTAACACATTGTGTTGCTGAACAGACATAGTCTAACACATTGTATTGCTGAACAGACATAGTCTAACACATTGTGTTGCTGAACAGACACAGTCTAACACATCGTGTTGCTGAACAGACATAGTCTAACACATTGTGTTGCTGAACAGACATAGTCTAACACATCGTGTTGCTGAACAGACATAGACTAACACATTGTGTTGCTGAACAGACATAGTCTAACACATTGTGTTGCTGAAGAGACATAGTCTAACACATTGTGTTGCTGAACAGACATAGTCTAACACATTGTATTGCTGAACAGACATAGTCTACCATATTGTGTTGCTGAACAGACATAGTCTAACACATTGTGTTGCCGAACAGACATAGTCTAACCTATTGTGTTGCTGAACAGACATAGTCTAACACATTGTGTTGCTGAACAGACAGTCTTACACATTGTGTTGCTGAACAGACATAGTCTAACACATTGTGTTGCTGAACAGACATAGTCTAACACATTGTATTGCTGAACAGACATAGTCTAACACATTGTGTTGCTGAACAGACATAGTCTAACACATCGTGTTGCTGAACAGACATAGTCTAACACATTGTGTTGCTGAACAGACATAGTCTAACACATTGTGTTGCTGAACAGACATAGACTAACACATTGTGTTGCTGAACAGACATAGTCTAACACATTGTGTTGCTGAACAGACATAGTCTAACACATTGTGTTGCTGAACAGACATAGTCTAACACATTGTGTTGCTGAACAGACATAGTCTAACACATTGTGTTGCTGAACGGACAGTCTAACACATTGTGTTGCTGAACAGACATAGTCTAACACATTGTGTTGCTGAACAGACATAGTCTAACACATTGTGTTGCTGAACAGACATAGTCTAACACATTGTATTGCTGAACAGACATAGTCTAACACATTGTGTTGCTGAACAGACATAGTCTAACACATTGTGTTGCTGAACAGACATAGTCTAACACATCGTGTTGCTGAACAGACATAGTCTAACACATTGTGTTGCTGAACAGACATAGTCTAACACATCGTGTTGTTGAACAGACATAGTCTAACACATTGTGTTGCTGAACAGACATAGTCTAACACATCGTGTTGCTGAACAGACATAGACTAACACATTGTGTTGCTGAACGGACAGTCTAACACATTGTGTTGCTGAACAGACATAGTCTAACACATTGTGTTGCTGAACAGACATAGTCTAACACATTGTGTTGCTGAACAGACATAGTCTAACACATTGTATTGCTGAACAGACATAGTCTAACACATTGTGTTGCTGAACAGACATAGTCTAACACATTGTGTTGCTGAACAGACATAGTCTAACACATTGTGTTGCTGAACAGACATAGTCTAACACATTGTGTTGCTGAACAGACAGTCTTACACATTGTGTTGCTGAACAGACATAGTCTAACACATTGTGTTGCCGAACAGACATAGTCTAACATATTGTGTTGCTGAACAGACATAGTCTAACACATTGAGTTGCTGAACAGACAGTCTTACACATTGTGTTGCTGAACAGACATAGTCTAACACATTGTGTTGCTGAACAGACATAGTCTAACACATTGTATTGCTGAACAGACATAGTCTAACACATTGTGTTGCTGAACAGACACAGTCTAACACATCGTGTTGCTGAACAGACATAGTCTAACACATTGTGTTGCTGAACAGACATAGTCTAACACATCGTGTTGCTGAACAGACATAGACTAACACATTGTGTTGCTGAACAGACATAGTCTAACACATTGTGTTGCTGAACAGACATAGTCTAACACATTGTGTTGCTGAACAGACATAGTCTAACACATTGTATTGCTGAACAGACATAGTCTACCATATTGTGTTGCTGAACAGACATAGTCTAACACATTGTGTTGCCGAACAGACATAGTCTAACCTATTGTGTTGCTGAACAGACATAGTCTAACACATTGTGTTGCTGAACAGACAGTCTTACACATTGTGTTGCTGAACAGACATAGTCTAACACATTGTGTTGCTGAACAGACATAGTCTAACACATTGTATTGCTGAACAGACATAGTCTAACACATTGTGTTGCTGAACAGACATAGTCTAACACATCGTGTTGCTGAACAGACATAGTCTAACACATTGTGTTGCTGAACAGACATAGTCTAACACATTGTGTTGCTGAACAGACATAGACTAACACATTGTGTTGCTGAACAGACATAGTCTAACACATTGTGTTGCTGAACAGACATAGTCTAACACATTGTGTTGCTGAACAGACATAGTCTAACACATTGTGTTGCTGAACAGACATAGTCTAACACATTGTGTTGCTGAACGGACAGTCTAACACATTGTGTTGCTGAACAGACATAGTCTAACACATTGTGTTGCTGAACAGACATAGTCTAACACATTGTGTTGCTGAACAGACATAGTCTAACACATTGTATTGCTGAACAGACATAGTCTAACACATTGTGTTGCTGAACAGACATAGTCTAACACATTGTGTTGCTGAACAGACATAGTCTAACACATCGTGTTGCTGAACAGACATAGTCTAACACATTGTGTTGCTGAACAGACATAGTCTAACACATCGTGTTGTTGAACAGACATAGTCCAACACATTGTGTTGCTGAACAGACATAGTCTAACACATCGTGTTGCTGAACAGACATAGACTAACACATTGTGTTGCTGAACAGACATAGTCTAACACATTGTGTTGCTGAAGAGACATAGTCTAACACATTGTGTTGCTGAACAGACATAGTCTAACACATTGTATTGCTGAACAGACATAGTCTACCATATTGTGTTGCTGAACAGACATAGTCTAACACATTGTGTTGCCGAACAGACATAGTCTAACCTATTGTGTTGCTGAACAGACATAGTCTAACACATTGTGTTGCTGAACAGACATAGTCTAACACATTGTGTTGCTGAACAGACATAGTCTAACACATCGTGTTGCTGAACAGACATAGACTAACACATTGTGTTGCTGAACAGACATAGTCTAAAACATTGTATTGCTGAACAGACATAGTCTAACACATTGTGTTGCTGAACAGACACAGTCTAACACATCGTGTTGCTGAACAGACATAGTCTAACACATTGTGTTGCTGAACAGACATAGTCTAACACATCGTGTTGCTGAACAGACATAGACTAACACATTGTGTTGCTGAACAGACATAGTCTAACACATTGTGTTGTTGAAGAGACATAGTCTAACACATTGTGTTGCTGAACAGACAGTCTTACACATTGTGTTGCTGAACAGACATAGTCTAACACATTGTGTTGCTGAACAGACATAGTCTAACACATTGTATTGCTGAACAGACATAGTCTAACACATCGTGAACAGACATAGTCTAACACATCGTGTTGCTGAACAGACATAGTCTAACACATTGTGTTGCTGAACAGACATAGTCTAACACATTGTGTTGCTGAACAGACATAGACTAACACATTGTGTTGCTGAACAGACATAGTCTAACACATTGTGTTGCTGAACAGACATAGTCTAACACATTGTGTTGCTGAACAGACATAGTCTAACACATTGTGTTGCTGAACGGACAGTCTAACACATTGTGTTGCTGAACAGACATAGTCTAACACATTGTGTTGCTGAACAGACATAGTCTAACACATTGTGTTGCTGAACAGACATAGTCTAACACATTGTATTGCTGAACAGACATAGTCTAACACATTGTGTTGCTGAACAGACATAGTCTAACACATTGTGTTGCTGAACAGACATAGTCTAACACATTGTGTTGCTGAACAGACATAGTCTAACACATTGTGTTGCTGAACAGACAGTCTTACACATTGTGTTGCTGAACAGACATAGTCTAACACATTGTGTTGCCGAACAGACATAGTCTAACATATTGTGTTGCTGAACAGACATAGTCTAACACATTGAGTTGCTGAACAGACAGTCTTACACATTGTGTTGCTGAACAGACATAGTCTAACACATTGTGTTGCTGAACAGACATAGTCTAACACATTGTATTGCTGAACAGACATAGTCTAACACATTGTGTTGCTGAACAGACACAGTCTAACACATCGTGTTGCTGAACAGACATAGTCTAACACATTGTGTTGCTGAACAGACATAGTCTAACACATCGTGTTGCTGAACAGACATAGACTAACACATTGTGTTGCTGAACAGACATAGTCTAACACATTGTGTTGCTGAAGAGACATAGTCTAACACATTGTGTTGCTGAACAGACATAGTCTAACACATTGTATTGCTGAACAGACATAGTCTACCATATTGTGTTGCTGAACAGACATAGTCTAACACATTGTGTTGCCGAACAGACATAGTCTAACCTATTGTGTTGCTGAACAGACATAGTCTAACACATTGTGTTGCTGAACAGACAGTCTTACACATTGTGTTGCTGAACAGACATAGTCTAACACATTGTGTTGCTGAACAGACATAGTCTAACACATTGTATTGCTGAACAGACATAGTCTAACACATTGTGTTGCTGAACAGACATAGTCTAACACATCGTGTTGCTGAACAGACATAGTCTAACACATTGTGTTGCTGAACAGACATAGTCTAACACATTGTGTTGCTGAACAGACATAGACTAACACATTGTGTTGCTGAACAGACATAGTCTAACACATTGTGTTGCTGAACAGACATAGTCTAACACATTGTGTTGCTGAACAGACATAGTCTAACACATTGTGTTGCTGAACAGACATAGTCTAACACATTGTGTTGCTGAACGGACAGTCTAACACATTGTGTTGCTGAACAGACATAGTCTAACACATTGTGTTGCTGAACAGACATAGTCTAACACATTGTGTTGCTGAACAGACATAGTCTAACACATTGTATTGCTGAACAGACATAGTCTAACACATTGTGTTGCTGAACAGACATAGTCTAACACATTGTGTTGCTGAACAGACATAGTCTAACACATTGTGTTGCTGAACAGACATAGTCTAACACATTGTGTTGCTGAACAGACATAGTCTAACACATTGTGTTGCTGAACAGACATAGTCTAACACATCGTGTTGCTGAACAGACATAGTCTAACACATTGTGTTGCTGAACAGACATAGTCTAACACATCGTGTTGTTGAACAGACATAGTCTAACACATTGTGTTGCTGAACAGACATAGTCTAACACATCGTGTTGCTGAACAGACATAGACTAACACATTGTGTTGCTGAACAGACATAGTCTAACACATTGTGTTGCTGAAGAGACATAGTCTAACACATTGTGTTGCTGAACAGACATAGTCTAACACATTGTATTGCTGAACAGACATAGTCTACCATATTGTGTTGCTGAACAGACATAGTCTAACACATTGTGTTGCCGAACAGACATAGTCTAACCTATTGTGTTGCTGAACAGACATAGTCTAACACATTGTGTTGCTGAACAGACATAGTCTAACACATTGTGTTGCTGAACAGACATAGTCTAACACATCGTGTTGCTGAACAGACATAGACTAACACATTGTGTTGCTGAACAGACATAGTCTAAAACATTGTATTGCTGAACAGACATAGTCTAACACATTGTGTTGCTGAACAGACACAGTCTAACACATCGTGTTGCTGAACAGACATAGTCTAACACATTGTGTTGCTGAACAGACATAGTCTAACACATCGTGTTGCTGAACAGACATAGACTAACACATTGTGTTGCTGAACAGACATAGTCTAACACATTGTGTTGTTGAAGAGACATAGTCTAACACATTGTGTTGCTGAACAGACATAGTCTAACACATTGTATTGCTGAACAGACATAGTCTACCATATTGTGTTGCTGAACAGACATAGTCTAACACATTGTGTTGCCGAACAGACATAGTCTAACCTATTGTGTTGCTGAACAGACATAGTCTAACACATTGTGTTGCTGAACAGACAGTCTTACACATTGTGTTGCTGAACAGACATAGTCTAACACATTGTGTTGCTGAACAGACATAGTCTAACACATTGTATTGCTGAACAGACATAGTCTAACACATCGTGAACAGACATAGTCTAACACATCGTGTTGCTGAACAGACATAGTCTAACACATTGTGTTGCTGAACAGACATAGTCTAACACATTGTGTTGCTGAACAGACATAGACTAACACATTGTGTTGCTGAACAGACATAGTCTAACACATTGTGTTGCTGAACAGACATAGTCTAACACATTGTGTTGCTGAACAGACATAGTCTAACACATTGTGTTGCTGAACGGACAGTCTAACACATTGTGTTGCTGAACAGACATAGTCTAACACATTGTGTTGCTGAACAGACATAGTCTAACACATTGTGTTGCTGAACAGACATAGTCTAACACATTGTATTGCTGAACAGACATAGTCTAACACATTGTGTTGCTGAACAGACATAGTCTAACACATTGTGTTGCTGAACAGACATAGTCTAACACATTGTGTTGCTGAACAGACATAGTCTAACACATTGTGTTGCTGAACAGACAGTCTTACACATTGTGTTGCTGAACAGACATAGTCTAACACATTGTGTTGCCGAACAGACATAGTCTAACATATTGTGTTGCTGAACAGACATAGTCTAACACATTGTGTTGCTGAACAGACAGTCTTACACATTGTGTTGCTGAACAGACATAGTCTAACACATTGTGTTGCTGAACAGACATAGTCTAACACATTGTATTGCTGAACAGACATAGTCTAACACATTGTGTTGCTGAACAGACACAGTCTAACACATTGTGTTGCCGAATAGACATAGTCTAACATATTGTGTTGCTGAACAGACATAGTCTAACACATTGAGTTGCTGAACAGACAGTCTTACACATTGTGTTGCTGAACAGACATAGTCTAACACATTGTGTTGCTGAACAGACATAGTCTAACACATTGTATTGCTGAACAGACATAGTCTAACACATTGTGTTGCTGAACAGACACAGTCTAACACATCGTGTTGCTGAACAGACATAGTCTAACACATTGTGTTGCTGAACAGACATAGTCTAACACATCGTGTTGCTGAACAGACATAGACTAACACATTGTGTTGCTGAACAGACATAGTCTAACACATTGTGTTGCTGAACAGACATAGTCTAACACATTGTGTTGCTGAACAGACATAGTCTAACACATTGTGTTGCTGAACAGACATAGTCTAACACATTGTGTTGCTGAACAGACATAGTCTAATACATTGTGTTGCTGAACAGACATAGTCTAACACATCGTGTTGCTGAACAGACATAGTCTAACACATTGTGTTGCTGAACAGACATAGTCTAACACATCGTGTTGTTGAACAGACATAGTCTAACACATTGTGTTGCTGAACAGACATAGTCTAACACATCGTGTTGCTGAACAGACATAGACTAACACATTGTGTTGCTGAACAGACATAGTCTAACACATTGTGTTGCTGAAGAGACATAGTCTAACACATTGTGTTGCTGAACAGACATAGTCTAACACATTGTATTGCTGAACAGACATAGTCTACCATATTGTGTTGCTGAACAGACATAGTCTAACACATTGTGTTGCCGAACAGACATAGTCTAACCTATTGTGTTGCTGAACAGACATAGTCTAACACATTGTGTTGCTGAACAGACATAGTCTAACACATTGTGTTGCTGAACAGACATAGTCTAACACATCGTGTTGCTGAACAGACATAGACTAACACATTGTGTTGCTGAACAGACATAGTCTAAAACATTGTATTGCTGAACAGACATAGTCTAACACATTGTGTTGCTGAACAGACACAGTCTAACACATCGTGTTGCTGAACAGACATAGTCTAACACATTGTGTTGCTGAACAGACATAGTCTAACACATCGTGTTGCTGAACAGACATAGACTAACACATTGTGTTGCTGAACAGACATAGTCTAACACATTGTGTTGTTGAAGAGACATAGTCTAACACATTGTGTTGCTGAACAGACATAGTCTAACACATTGTATTGCTGAACAGACATAGTCTACCATATTGTGTTGCTGAACAGACATAGTCTAACACATTGTGTTGCCGAACAGACATAGTCTAACCTATTGTGTTGCTGAACAGACATAGTCTAACACATTGTGTTGCTGAACAGACAGTCTTACACATTGTGTTGCTGAACAGACATAGTCTAACACATTGTGTTGCTGAACAGACATAGTCTAACACATTGTATTGCTGAACAGACATAGTCTAACACATCGTGAACAGACATAGTCTAACACATCGTGTTGCTGAACAGACATAGTCTAACACATTGTGTTGCTGAACAGACATAGTCTAACACATTGTGTTGCTGAACAGACATAGACTAACACATTGTGTTGCTGAACAGACATAGTCTAACACATTGTGTTGCTGAACAGACATAGTCTAACACATTGTGTTGCTGAACAGACATAGTCTAACACATTGTGTTGCTGAACGGACAGTCTAACACATTGTGTTGCTGAACAGACATAGTCTAACACATTGTGTTGCTGAACAGACATAGTCTAACACATTGTGTTGCTGAACAGACATAGTCTAACACATTGTATTGCTGAACAGACATAGTCTAACACATTGTGTTGCTGAACAGACATAGTCTAACACATTGTGTTGCTGAACAGACATAGTCTAACACATTGTGTTGCTGAACAGACATAGTCTAACACATTGTGTTGCTGAACAGACAGTCTTACACATTGTGTTGCTGAACAGACATAGTCTAACACATTGTGTTGCCGAACAGACATAGTCTAACATATTGTGTTGCTGAACAGACATAGTCTAACACATTGAGTTGCTGAACAGACAGTCTTACACATTGTGTTGCTGAACAGACATAGTCTAACACATTGTGTTGCTGAACAGACATAGTCTAACACATTGTGTTGCTGAACAGACATAGTCTAACACATTGTATTGCTGAACAGACATAGTCTAACACATTGTGTTGCTGAACAGACATAGTCTAACACATTGTGTTGCTGAACAGACATAGTCTAACACATTGTGTTGCTGAACAGACATAGTCTAACACATTGTGTTGCTGAACAGACAGTCTTACACATTGTGTTGCTGAACAGACATAGTCTAACACATTGTGTTGCCGAACAGACATAGTCTAACATATTGTGTTGCTGAACAGACATAGTCTAACACATTGTGTTGCTGAACAGACAGTCTTACACATTGTGTTGCTGAACAGACATAGTCTAACACATTGTGTTGCTGAACAGACATAGTCTAACACATTGTATTGCTGAACAGACATAGTCTAACACATTGTGTTGCTGAACAGACACAGTCTAACACATTGTGTTGCCGAATAGACATAGTCTAACATATTGTGTTGCTGAACAGACATAGTCTAACACATTGAGTTGCTGAACAGACAGTCTTACACATTGTGTTGCTGAACAGACATAGTCTAACACATTGTGTTGCTGAACAGACATAGTCTAACACATTGTATTGCTGAACAGACATAGTCTAACACATTGTGTTGCTGAACAGACACAGTCTAACACATCGTGTTGCTGAACAGACATAGTCTAACACATTGTGTTGCTGAACAGACATAGTCTAACACATCGTGTTGCTGAACAGACATAGACTAACACATTGTGTTGCTGAACAGACATAGTCTAACACATTGTGTTGCTGAACAGACATAGTCTAACACATTGTGTTGCTGAACAGACATAGTCTAACACATTGTGTTGCTGAACAGACATAGTCTAACACATTGTGTTGCTGAACAGACATAGTCTAATACATTGTGTTGCTGAACAGACATAGTCTAACACATCGTGTTGCTGAACAGACATAGTCTAACACATTGTGTTGCTGAACAGACATAGTCTAACACATCGTGTTGTTGAACAGACATAGTCTAACACATTGTGTTGCTGAACAGACATAGTCTAACACATCGTGTTGCTGAACAGACATAGACTAACACATTGTGTTGCTGAACAGACATAGTCTAACACATTGTGTTGCTGAAGAGACATAGTCTAACACATTGTGTTGCTGAACAGACATAGTCTAACACATTGTATTGCTGAACAGACATAGTCTACCATATTGTGTTGCTGAACAGACATAGTCTAACACATTGTGTTGCCGAACAGACATAGTCTAACCTATTGTGTTGCTGAACAGACATAGTCTAACACATTGTGTTGCTGAACAGACATAGTCTAACACATCGTGTTGCTGAACAGACATAGACTAACACATTGTGTTGCTGAACAGACATAGTCTAAAACATTGTATTGCTGAACAGACATAGTCTAACACATTGTGTTGCTGAACAGACACAGTCTAACACATCGTGTTGCTGAACAGACATAGTCTAACACATTGTGTTGCTGAACAGACATAGTCTAACACATCGTGTTGCTGAACAGACATAGACTAACACATTGTGTTGCTGAACAGACATAGTCTAACACATTGTGTTGTTGAAGAGACATAGTCTAACACATTGTGTTGCTGAACAGACATAGTCTAACACATTGTATTGCTGAACAGACATAGTCTACCATATTGTGTTGCTGAACAGACATAGTCTAACACATTGTGTTGCCGAACAGACATAGTCTAACCTATTGTGTTGCTGAACAGACATAGTCTAACACATTGTGTTGCTGAACAGACAGTCTTACACATTGTGTTGCTGAACAGACATAGTCTAACACATTGTGTTGCCGAACAGACATAGTCTAACACATTGTATTGCTGAACAGACATAGTCTACCATATTGTGTTGCTGAACAGACATAGTCTAACACATTGTGTTGCCGAACAGACATAGTCTAACCTATTGTGTTGCTGAACAGACATAGTCTAACACATTGTGTTGCTGAACAGACAGTCTTACACATTGTGTTGCTGAACAGACATAGTCTAACACATTGTGTTGCTGAACAGACATAGTCTAACACATTGTATTGCTGAACAGACATAGTCTAACACATCGTGAACAGACATAGTCTAACACATCGTGTTGCTGAACAGACATAGTCTAACACATTGTATTGCTGAACAGACATAGTCTACCATATTGTGTTGCTGAACAGACATAGTCTAACACATTGTGTTGCCGAACAGACATAGTCTAACCTATTGTGTTGCTGAACAGACATAGTCTAACACATTGTGTTGCTGAACAGACAGTCTTACACATTGTGTTGCTGAACAGACATAGTCTAACACATTGTGTTGCTGAACAGACATAGTCTAACACATTGTATTGCTGAACAGACATAGTCTAACACATTGTGTTGCTGAACAGACATAGTCTAACACATCGTGTTGCTGAACAGACATAGTCTAACACATTGTGTTGCTGAACAGACATAGTCTAACACATTGTGTTGCTGAACAGACATAGACTAACACATTGTGTTGCTGAACAGACATAGTCTAACACATTGTGTTGCTGAACAGACATAGTCTAACACATTGTGTTGCTGAACAGACATAGTCTAACACATTGTGTTGCTGAACAGACATAGTCTAACACATTGTGTTGCTGAACAGACATAGTCTAACACATTGTGTTGCTGAACAGACATAGTCTAACACATTGTGTTGCTGAACAGACATAGTCTAACACATTGTGTTGCTGAACAGACATAGTCTAACACATTGTGTTGCTGAACAGACAGTCTTACACATTGTGTTGCTGAACAGACATAGTCTAACACATTGTGTTGCTGAACAGACAGTCTTACACATTGTGTTGCTGAACAGACATAGTCTAACACATTGTGTTGCTGAACAGACATAGTCTAACACATTGTATTGCTGAACAGACATAGTCTAACACATCGTGAACAGACATAGTCTAACACATCGTGTTGCTGAACAGACATAGTCTAACACATTGTGTTGCTGAACAGACATAGTCTAACACATTGTGTTGCTGAACAGACATAGACTAACACATTGTGTTGCTGAACAGACATAGTCTAACACATTGTGTTGCTGAACAGACATAGTCTAACACATTGTGTTGCTGAACAGACATAGTCTAACACATTGTATTGCTGAACAGACATAGTCTAACACATCGTGAACAGACATAGTCTAACACATCGTGTTGCTGAACAGACATAGTCTAACACATTGTGTTGCTGAACAGACATAGTCTAACACATTGTGTTGCTGAACAGACAGTCTTACACATTGTGTTGCTGAACAGACATAGTCTAACACATTGTGTTGCCGAACAGACATAGTCTAACATATTGTGTTGCTGAACAGACATAGTCTAACACATTGAGTTGCTGAACAGACAGTCTTACACATTGTGTTGCTGAACAGACATAGTCTAACACATTGTGTTGCTGAACAGACATAGTCTAACACATTGTATTGCTGAACAGACATAGTCTAACACATTGTGTTGCTGAACAGACACAGTCTAACACATCATGTTGCTGAACAGACATAGTCTAACACATTGTGTTGCTGAACAGACATAGTCTAACACATCGTGTTGCTGAACAGACATAGACTAACACATTGTGTTGCTGAACAGACATAGTCTAACACATTGTGTTGCTGAAGAGACATAGTCTAACACATTGTGTTGCTGAACAGACATAGTCTAACACATTGTATTGCTGAACAGACATAGTCTACCATATTGTGTTGCTGAACAGACATAGTCTAACACATTGTGTTGCCGAACAGACATAGTCTAACCTATTGTGTTGCTGAACAGACATAGTCTAACACATTGTGTTGCTGAACAGACAGTCTTACACATTGTGTTGCTGAACAGACATAGTCTAACACATTGTGTTGCTGAACAGACATAGTCTAAGACATTGTATTGCTGAACAGACATAGTCTAACACATTGTGTTGCTGAACAGACATAGTCTAACACATCGTGTTGCTGAACAGACATAGTCTAACACATTGTGTTGCTGAACAGACATAGTCTAACACATTGTGTTGCTGAACAGACATAGACTAACACATTGTGTTGCTGAACAGACATAGTCTAACACATTGTGTTGCTGAACAGACATAGTCTAACACATTGTGTTGCTGAACAGACATAGTCTAACACATTGTGTTGCTGAACAGACATAGTCTAACACATTGTGTTGCTGAACGGACAGTCTAACACATTGTGTTGCTGAACAGACATAGTCTAACACATTGTGTTGCTGAACAGACATAGTCTAACACATTGTGTTGCTGAACAGACATAGTCTAACACATTGTATTGCTGAACAGACATAGTCTAACACATTGTGTTGCTGAACAGACATAGTCTAACACATTGTGTTGCTGAACAGACATAGTCTAACACATCGTGTTGCTGAACAGACATAGTCTAACACATTGTGTTGCTGAACAGACATAGTCTAACACATCGTGTTGTTGAACAGACATAGTCTAACACATTGTGTTGCTGAACAGACATAGTCTAACACATCGTGTTGCTGAACAGACATAGACTAACACATTGTGTTGCTGAACAGACATAGTCTAACACATTGTGTTGCTGAAGAGACATAGTCTAACACATTGTGTTGCTGAACAGACATAGTCTAACACATTGTATTGCTGAACAGACATAGTCTACCATATTGTGTTGCTGAACAGACATAGTCTAACACATTGTGTTGCCGAACAGACATAGTCTAACCTATTGTGTTGCTGAACAGACATAGTCTAACACATTGTGTTGCTGAACAGACATAGTCTAACACATTGTGTTGCTGAACAGACATAGTCTAACACATCGTGTTGCTGAACAGACATAGACTAACACATTGTGTTGCTGAACAGACATAGTCTAAAACATTGTATTGCTGAACAGACATAGTCTAACACATTGTGTTGCTGAACAGACACAGTCTAACACATCGTGTTGCTGAACAGACATAGTCTAACACATTGTGTTGCTGAACAGACATAGTCTAACACATCGTGTTGCTGAACAGACATAGACTAACACATTGTGTTGCTGAACAGACATAGTCTAACACATTGTGTTGTTGAAGAGACATAGTCTAACACATTGTGTTGCTGAACAGACATAGTCTAACACATTGTATTGCTGAACAGACATAGTCTACCATATTGTGTTGCTGAACAGACATAGTCTAACACATTGTGTTGCCGAACAGACATAGTCTAACCTATTGTGTTGCTGAACAGACATAGTCTAACACATTGTGTTGCTGAACAGACAGTCTTACACATTGTGTTGCTGAACAGACATAGTCTAACACATTGTGTTGCTGAACAGACATAGTCTAACACATTGTATTGCTGAACAGACATAGTCTAACACATCGTGAACAGACATAGTCTAACACATCGTGTTGCTGAACAGACATAGTCTAACACATTGTGTTGCTGAACAGACATAGTCTAACACATTGTGTTGCTGAACAGACATAGACTAACACATTGTGTTGCTGAACAGACATAGTCTAACACATTGTGTTGCTGAACAGACATAGTCTAACACATTGTGTTGCTGAACAGACATAGTCTAACACATTGTGTTGCTGAACGGACAGTCTAACACATTGTGTTGCTGAACAGACATAGTCTAACACATTGTGTTGCTGAACAGACATAGTCTAACACATTGTGTTGCTGAACAGACATAGTCTAACACATTGTATTGCTGAACAGACATAGTCTAACACATTGTGTTGCTGAACAGACATAGTCTAACACATTGTGTTGCTGAACAGACATAGTCTAACACATTGTGTTGCTGAACAGACATAGTCTAACACATTGTGTTGCTGAACAGACAGTCTTACACATTGTGTTGCTGAACAGACATAGTCTAACACATTGTGTTGCCGAACAGACATAGTCTAACATATTGTGTTGCTGAACAGACATAGTCTAACACATTGAGTTGCTGAACAGACAGTCTTACACATTGTGTTGCTGAACAGACATAGTCTAACACATTGTGTTGCTGAACAGACATAGTCTAACACATTGTATTATTGAACAGACATAGTCTAACACATTGTGTTGCTGAACAGACACAGTCTAACACATCGTGTTGCTGAACAGACATAGTCTAACACATTGTGTTGCTGAACAGACATAGTCTAACACATCGTGTTGCTGAACAGACATAGACTAACACATTGTGTTGCTGAACAGACATAGTCTAACACATTGTGTTGCTGAAGAGACATAGTCTAACACATTGTGTTGCTGAACAGACATAGTCTAACACATTGTATTGCTGAACAGACATAGTCTACCATATTGTGTTGCTGAACAGACATAGTCTAACACATTGTGTTGCCGAACAGACATAGTCTAACCTATTGTGTTGCTGAACAGACATAGTCTAACACATTGTGTTGCTGAACAGACAGTCTTACACATTGTGTTGCTGAACAGACATAGTCTAACACATTGTGTTGCTGAACAGACATAGTCTAACACATTGTATTGCTGAACAGACATAGTCTAACACATTGTGTTGCTGAACAGACATAGTCTAACACATCGTGTTGCTGAACAGACATAGTCTAACACATTGTGTTGCTGAACAGACATAGTCTAACACATTGTGTTGCTGAACAGACATAGACTAACACATTGTGTTGCTGAACAGACATAGTCTAACACATTGTGTTGCTGAACAGACATAGTCTAACACATTGTGTTGCTGAACAGACATAGTCTAACACATTGTGTTGCTGAACAGACATAGTCTAACACATTGTGTTGCTGAACGGACAGTCTAACACATTGTGTTGCTGAACAGACATAGTCTAACACATTGTGTTGCTGAACAGACATAGTCTAACACATTGTGTTGCTGAACAGACATAGTCTAACACATTGTATTGCTGAACAGACATAGTCTAACACATTGTGTTGCTGAACAGACATAGTCTAACACATTGTGTTGCTGAACAGACATAGTCTAACACATCGTGTTGCTGAACAGACATAGTCTAACACATTGTGTTGCTGAACAGACATAGTCTAACACATCGTGTTGTTGAACAGACATAGTCTAACACATTGTGTTGCTGAACAGACATAGTCTAACACATCGTGTTGCTGAACAGACATAGACTAACACATTGTGTTGCTGAACAGACATAGTCTAACACATTGTGTTGCTGAAGAGACATAGTCTAACACATTGTGTTGCTGAACAGACATAGTCTAACACATTGTATTGCTGAACAGACATAGTCTACCATATTGTGTTGCTGAACAGACATAGTCTAACACATTGTGTTGCCGAACAGACATAGTCTAACCTATTGTGTTGCTGAACAGACATAGTCTAACACATTGTGTTGCTGAACAGACATAGTCTAACACATTGTGTTGCTGAACAGACATAGTCTAACACATCGTGTTGCTGAACAGACATAGACTAACACATTGTGTTGCTGAACAGACATAGTCTAAAACATTGTATTGCTGAACAGACATAGTCTAACACATTGTGTTGCTGAACAGACACAGTCTAACACATCGTGTTGCTGAACAGACATAGTCTAACACATTGTGTTGCTGAACAGACATAGTCTAACACATCGTGTTGCTGAACAGACATAGTCTAACACATTGTGTTGCTGAACAGACATAGTCTAACACATCGTGTTGTTGAACAGACATAGTCTAACACATTGTGTTGCTGAACAGACATAGTCTAACACATCGTGTTGCTGAACAGACATAGACTAACACATTGTGTTGCTGAACAGACATAGTCTAACACATTGTGTTGCTGAAGAGACATAGTCTAACACATTGTGTTGCTGAACAGACATAGTCTAACACATTGTATTGCTGAACAGACATAGTCTACCATATTGTGTTGCTGAACAGACATAGTCTAACACATTGTGTTGCCGAACAGACATAGTCTAACACATTGTATTGCTGAACAGACATAGTCTACCATATTGTGTTGCTGAACAGACATAGTCTAACACATTGTGTTGCCGAACAGACATAGTCTAACCTATTGTGTTGCTGAACAGACATAGTCTAACACATTGTGTTGCTGAACAGACATAGTCTAACACATTGTGTTGCTGAACAGACATAGTCTAACACATCGTGTTGCTGAACAGACATAGTCTAACACATTGTGTTGCTGAACAGACATAGACTAACACATTGTGTTGCTGAACAGACATAGTCTAACACATTGTATTGCTGAACAGACATAGTCTAACACATCGTGAACAGACATAGTCTAACACATTGTGTTGCTGAACAGACATAGTCTAACACATTGTGTTGCTGAACAGACATAGTCTAACACATTGTGTTGCTGAACGGACAGTCTAACACATTGTGTTGCTGAACAGACATAGTCTAACACATTGTGTTGCTGAACAGACATAGTCTAACACATTGTGTTGCTGACCAGACATAGTCTAACACATTGTATTGCTGAACAGACATAGTCTAACACATTGTGTTGCTGAACAGACATAGTCTAACACATTGTGTTGCTGAACAGACATAGTCTAACACATTGTGTTGCTGAACAGACATAGTCTAACACATTGTGTTGCTGAACAGACAGTCTTACACATTGTGTTGCTGAACAGACATAGTCTAACACATTGTGTTGCCGAACAGACATAGTCTAACATATTGTGTTGCTGAACAGACATAGTCTAACACATTGAGTTGCTGAACAGACAGTCTTACACATTGTGTTGCTGAACAGACATAGTCTAACACATTGTGTTGCTGAACAGACATAGTCTAACACATTGTATTGCTGAACAGACATAGTCTAACACATTGTGTTGCTGAACAGACACAGTCTAACACATCGTGTTGCTGAACAGACATAGTCTAACACATTGTGTTGCTGAACAGACATAGTCTAACACATCGTGTTGCTGAACAGACATAGACTAACACATTGTGTTGCTGAACAGACATAGTCTAACACATTGTGTTGCTGAAGAGACATAGTCTAACACATTGTGTTGCTGAACAGACATAGTCTAACACATTGTATTGCTGAACAGACATAGTCTACCATATTGTGTTGCTGAACAGACATAGTCTAACACATTGTGTTGCCGAACAGACATAGTCTAACCTATTGTGTTGCTGAACAGACATAGTCTAACACATTGTGTTGCTGAACAGACAGTCTTACACATTGTGTTGCTGAACAGACATAGTCTAACACATTGTGTTGCTGAACAGACATAGTCTAACACATTGTGTTGCTGAACAGACATAGTCTAACACATTGAGTTGCTGAACAGACAGTCTTACACATTGTGTTGCTGAACAGACATAGTCTAACACATTGTGTTGCTGAACAGACATAGTCTAACACATTGTGTTGCTGAACAGACGTAGTCTAACACATTGTGTTGCTGAACAGACATAGTCTAACACATTGTGTTGCTGAACAGACATAGTCTAACACATTGTATTGCTGAACAGACATAGTCTAACACATTGTGTTGCTGAACAGACATAGTCTAACACATTGTGTTGCTGAACAGACATAGTCTAACACATTGTGTTGCTGAACAGACATAGACTAACACATTGTGTTGCTGAACAGACATAGTCTAACACATTGTGTTGCTGAACAGACATAGTCTAACACATTGTGTTGCTGAACAGACATAGTCTAACACATTGTGTTGCTGAACAGACATAGTCTAACACATTGTGTTGCTGAACGGACAGTCTAACACATTGTGTTGCTGAACAGACATAGTCTAACACATTGTGTTGCTGAACAGACATAGTCTAACACATTGTGTTGCTGAACAGACATAGTCTAACACATTGTATTGCTGAACAGACATAGTCTAACACATTGTGTTGCTGAACAGACATAGTCTAACACATTGTGTTGCTGAACAGACATAGTCTAACACATCGTGTTGCTGAACAGACATAGTCTAACACATTGTGTTGCTGAACAGACATAGTCTAACACATCGTGTTGTTGAACAGACATAGTCTAACACATTGTGTTGCTGAACAGACATAGTCTAACACATCGTGTTGCTGAACAGACATAGACTAACACATTGTGTTGCTGAACGGACAGTCTAACACATTGTGTTGCTGAACAGACATAGTCTAACACATTGTGTTGCTGAACAGACATAGTCTAACACATTGTGTTGCTGAACAGACATAGTCTAACACATTGTATTGCTGAACAGACATAGTCTAACACATTGTGTTGCTGAACAGACATAGTCTAACACATTGTGTTGCTGAACAGACATAGTCTAACACATTGTGTTGCTGAACAGACATAGTCTAACACATTGTGTTGCTGAACAGACAGTCTTACACATTGTGTTGCTGAACAGACATAGTCTAACACATTGTGTTGCCGAACAGACATAGTCTAACATATTGTGTTGCTGAACAGACATAGTCTAACACATTGAGTTGCTGAACAGACAGTCTTACACATTGTGTTGCTGAACAGACATAGTCTAACACATTGTGTTGCTGAACAGACATAGTCTAACACATTGTATTGCTGAACAGACATAGTCTAACACATTGTGTTGCTGAACAGACACAGTCTAACACATCGTGTTGCTGAACAGACATAGTCTAACACATTGTGTTGCTGAACAGACATAGTCTAACACATCGTGTTGCTGAACAGACATAGACTAACACATTGTGTTGCTGAACAGACATAGTCTAACACATTGTGTTGCTGAAGAGACATAGTCTAACACATTGTGTTGCTGAACAGACATAGTCTAACACATTGTATTGCTGAACAGACATAGTCTACCATATTGTGTTGCTGAACAGACATAGTCTAACACATTGTGTTGCCGAACAGACATAGTCTAACCTATTGTGTTGCTGAACAGACATAGTCTAACACATTGTGTTGCTGAACAGACAGTCTTACACATTGTGTTGCTGAACAGACATAGTCTAACACATTGTGTTGCTGAACAGACATAGTCTAACACATTGTATTGCTGAACAGACATAGTCTAACACATTGTGTTGCTGAACAGACATAGTCTAACACATCGTGTTGCTGAACAGACATAGTCTAACACATTGTGTTGCTGAACAGACATAGTCTAACACATTGTGTTGCTGAACAGACATAGACTAACACATTGTGTTGCTGAAAAGACATAGTCTAACACATTGTGTTGCTGAACAGACATAGTCTAACACATTGTGTTGCTGAACAGACATAGTCTAACACATTGTGTTGCTGAACAGACATAGTCTAACACATTGTGTTGCTGAACGGACAGTCTAACACATTGTGTTGCTGAACAGACATAGTCTAACACATTGTGTTGCTGAACAGACATAGTCTAACACATTGTGTTGCTGAACAGACATAGTCTAACACATTGTATTGCTGAACAGACATAGTCTAACACATTGTGTTGCTGAACAGACATAGTCTAACACATTGTGTTGCTGAACAGACATAGTCTAACACATCGTGTTGCTGAACAGACATAGTCTAACACATTGTGTTGCTGAACAGACATAGTCTAACACATCGTGTTGTTGAACAGACATAGTCTAACACATTGTGTTGCTGAACAGACATAGTCTAACACATCGTGTTGCTGAACAGACATAGACTAACACATTGTGTTGCTGAACAGACATAGTCTAACACATTGTGTTGCTGAAGAGACATAGTCTAACACATTGTGTTGCTGAACAGACATAGTCTAACACATTGTATTGCTGAACAGACATAGTCTACCATATTGTGTTGCTGAACAGACATAGTCTAACACATTGTGTTGCCGAACAGACATAGTCTAACCTATTGTGTTGCTGAACAGACATAGTCTAACACATTGTGTTGCTGAACAGACATAGTCTAACACATTGTGTTGCTGAACAGACATAGTCTAACACATCGTGTTGCTGAACAGACATAGACTAACACATTGTGTTGCTGAACAGACATAGTCTAAAACATTGTATTGCTGAACAGACATAGTCTAACACATTGTGTTGCTGAACAGACACAGTCTAACACATCGTGTTGCTGAACAGACATAGTCTAACACATCGTGTTGTTGAACAGACATAGTCTAACACATTGTGTTGCTGAACAGACATAGTCTAACACATCGTGTTGCTGAACAGACATAGACTAACACATTGTGTTGCTGAACAGACATAGTCTAACACATTGTGTTGCTGAAGAGACATAGTCTAACACATTGTGTTGCTGAACAGACATAGTCTAACACATTGTATTGCTGAACAGACATAGTCTACCATATTGTGTTGCTGAACAGACATAGTCTAACACATTGTGTTGCCGAACAGACATAGTCTAACCTATTGTGTTGCTGAACAGACATAGTCTAACACATTGTGTTGCTGAACAGACATAGTCTAACACATTGTGTTGCTGAACAGACATAGTCTAACACATCGTGTTGCTGAACAGACATAGACTAACACATTGTGTTGCTGAACAGACATAGTCTAAAACATTGTATTGCTGAACAGACATAGTCTAACACATTGTGTTGCTGAACAGACACAGTCTAACACATCGTGTTGCTGAACAGACATAGTCTAACACATTGTGTTGCTGAACAGACATAGTCTAACACATCGTGTTGCTGAACAGACATAGACTAACACATTGTGTTGCTGAACAGACATAGTCTAACACATTGTGTTGTTGAAGAGACATAGTCTAACACATTGTGTTGCTGAACAGACATAGTCTAACACATTGTATTGCTGAACAGACATAGTCTACCATATTGTGTTGCTGAACAGACATAGTCTAACACATTGTGTTGCCGAACAGACATAGTCTAACCTATTGTGTTGCTGAACAGACATAGTCTAACACATTGTGTTGCTGAACAGACAGTCTTACACATTGTGTTGCTGAACAGACATAGTCTAACACATTGTGTTGCTGAACAGACATAGTCTAACACATTGTATTGCTGAACAGACATAGTCTAACACATCGTGAACAGACATAGTCTAACACATCGTGTTGCTGAACAGACATAGTCTAACACATTGTGTTGCTGAACAGACATAGTCTAACACATTGTGTTGCTGAACAGACATAGACTAACACATTGTGTTGCTGAACAGACATAGTCTAACACATTGTGTTGCTGAACAGACATAGTCTAACACATTGTGTTGCTGAACAGACATAGTCTAACACATTGTGTTGCTGAACGGACAGTCTAACACATTGTGTTGCTGAACAGACATAGTCTAACACATTGTGTTGCTGAACAGACATAGTCTAACACATTGTGTTGCTGAACAGACATAGTCTAACACATTGTATTGCTGAACAGACATAGTCTAACACATTGTGTTGCTGAACAGACATAGTCTAACACATTGTGTTGCTGAACAGACATAGTCTAACACATTGTGTTGCTGAACAGACATAGTCTAACACATTGTGTTGCTGAACAGACAGTCTTACACATTGTGTTGCTGAACAGACATAGTCTAACACATTGTGTTGCCGAACAGACATAGTCTAACATATTGTGTTGCTGAACAGACATAGTCTAACACATTGAGTTGCTGAACAGACAGTCTTACACATTGTGTTGCTGAACAGACATAGTCTAACACATTGTGTTGCTGAACAGACATAGTCTAACACATTGTATTGCTGAACAGACATAGTCTAACACATTGTGTTGCTGAACAGACACAGTCTAACACATCGTGTTGCTGAACAGACATAGTCTAACACATTGTGTTGCTGAACAGACATAGTCTAACACATCGTGTTGCTGAACAGACATAGACTAACACATTGTGTTGCTGAACAGACATAGTCTAACACATTGTGTTGCTGAAGAGACATAGTCTAACACATTGTGTTGCTGAACAGACATAGTCTAACACATTGTATTGCTGAACAGACATAGTCTACCATATTGTGTTGCTGAACAGACATAGTCTAACACATTGTGTTGCCGAACAGACATAGTCTAACCTATTGTGTTGCTGAACAGACATAGTCTAACACATTGTGTTGCTGAACAGACAGTCTTACACATTGTGTTGCTGAACAGACATAGTCTAACACATTGTGTTGCTGAACAGACATAGTCTAACACATTGTATTGCTGAACAGACATAGTCTAACACATTGTGTTGCTGAACAGACATAGTCTAACACATCGTGTTGCTGAACAGACATAGTCTAACACATTGTGTTGCTGAACAGACATAGTCTAACACATTGTGTTGCTGAACAGACATAGACTAACACATTGTGTTGCTGAACAGACATAGTCTAACACATTGTGTTGCTGAACAGACATAGTCTAACACATTGTGTTGCTGAACAGACATAGTCTAACACATTGTGTTGCTGAACAGACATAGTCTAACACATTGTGTTGCTGAACGGACAGTCTAACACATTGTGTTGCTGAACAGACATAGTCTAACACATTGTGTTGCTGAACAGACATAGTCTAACACATTGTGTTGCTGAAGAGACATAGTCTAACACATTGTATTGCTGAACAGACATAGTCTAACACATTGTGTTGCTGAACAGACATAGTCTAACACATTGTGTTGCTGAACAGACATAGTCTAACACATCGTGTTGCTGAACAGACATAGTCTAACACATTGTGTTGCTGAACAGACATAGTCTAACACATCGTGTTGTTGAACAGACATAGTCTAACACATTGTGTTGCTGAACAGACATAGTCTAACACATCGTGTTGCTGAACAGACATAGACTAACACATTGTGTTGCTGAACAGACATAGTCTAACACATTGTGTTGCTGAAGAGACATAGTCTAACACATTGTGTTGCTGAACAGACATAGTCTAACACATTGTATTGCTGAACAGACATAGTCTACCATATTGTGTTGCTGAACAGACATAGTCTAACACATTGTGTTGCCGAACAGACATAGTCTAACCTATTGTGTTGCTGAACAGACATAGTCTAACACATTGTGTTGCTGAACAGACATAGTCTAACACATTGTGTTGCTGAACAGACATAGTCTAACACATCGTGTTGCTGAACAGACATAGACTAACACATTGTGTTGCTGAACAGACATAGTCTAATACATTGTGTTGCTGAACAGACATAGTCTAACACATTGTGTTGCTGAACAGACACAGTCTAACACATCGTGTTGCTGAACAGACATAGTCTAACACATTGTGTTGCTGAACAGACATAGTCTAACACATCGTGTTGCTGAACAGACATAGACTAACACATTGTGTTGCTGAACAGACATAGTCTAACACATTGTGTTGCTGAAGAGACATAGTCTAACACATTGTGTTGCTGAACAGACATAGTCTAACACATTGTATTGCTGAACAGACATAGTCTACCATATTGTGTTGCTGAACAGACATAGTCTAACACATTGTGTTGCCGAACAGACATAGTCTAACCTATTGTGTTGCTGAACAGACATAGTCTAACACATTGTGTTGCTGAACAGACAGTCTTACACATTGTGTTGCTGAACAGACATAGTCTAACACATTGTGTTGCTGAACAGACATAGTCTAACACATCGTGTTGCTGAACAGACATAGACTAACACAATGTGTTGCTGAACAGACATAGTCTAACACATTGTGTTGCTGAACAGACATAGTCTAACACATTGTGTTGCTGAACAGACATAGTCTAACACATTGTGTTGCTGAACAGACATAGTCTAACACATTGTGTTGCTGAACGGACAGTCTAACACATTGTGTTGCTGAACAGACATAGTCTAACACATTGTGTTGCTGAACAGACATAGTCTAACACATTGTGTTGCCGAACAGACATAGTCTAACCTATTGTGTTGCTGAACAGACATAGTCTAACACATTGTGTTGCTGAACAGACAGTCTTACACATTGTGTTGCTGAACAGACATAGTCTAACACATTGTGTTGCTGAACAGACATAGTCTAACACATTGTATTGCTGAACAGACATAGTCTAACACATTGTGTTGCTGAACAGACATAGTCTAACACATCGTGTTGCTGAACAGACATAGTCTAACACATTGTGTTGCTGAACAGACATAGTCTAACACATTGTGTTGCTGAACAGACATAGACTAACACATTGTGTTGCTGAACAGACATAGTCTAACACATTGTGTTGCTGAACAGACATAGTCTAACACATTGTGTTGCTGAACAGACATAGTCTAACACATTGTGTTGCTGAACAGACATAGTCTAACACATTGTGTTGCTGAACGGACAGTCTAACACATTGTGTTGCTGAACAGACATAGTCTAACACATTGTGTTGCTGAACAGACATAGTCTAACACATTGTGTTGCTGAACAGACATAGTCTAACACATTGTATTGCTGAACAGACATAGTCTAACACATTGTGTTGCTGAACAGACATAGTCTAACACATTGTGTTGCTGAACAGACATAGTCTAACACATCGTGTTGCTGAACAGACATAGTCTAACACATTGTGTTGCTGAACAGACATAGTCTAACACATCGTGTTGTTGAACAGACATAGTCTAACACATTGTGTTGCTGAACAGACATAGTCTAACACATCGTGTTGCTGAACAGACATAGACTAACACATTGTGTTGCTGAACGGACAGTCTAACACATTGTGTTGCTGAACAGACATAGTCTAACACATTGTGTTGCTGAACAGACATAGTCTAACACATTGTGTTGCTGAACAGACATAGTCTAACACATTGTATTGCTGAACAGACATAGTCTAACACATTGTGTTGCTGAACAGACATAGTCTAACACATTGTGTTGCTGAACAGACATAGTCTAACACATTGTGTTGCTGAACAGACATAGTCTAACACATTGTGTTGCTGAACAGACAGTCTTACACATTGTGTTGCTGAACAGACATAGTCTAACACATTGTGTTGCCGAACAGACATAGTCTAACATATTGTGTTGCTGAACAGACATAGTCTAACACATTGAGTTGCTGAACAGACAGTCTTACACATTGTGTTGCTGAACAGACATAGTCTAACACATTGTATTGCTGAACAGACATAGTCTAACACATTGTGTTGCTGAACAGACACAGTCTAACACATCGTGTTGCTGAACAGACATAGTCTAACACATTGTGTTGCTGAACAGACATAGTCTAACACATCGTGTTGCTGAACAGACATAGACTAACACATTGTGTTGCTGAACAGACATAGTCTAACACATTGTGTTGCTGAAGAGACATAGTCTAACACATTGTGTTGCTGAACAGACATAGTCTAACACATTGTATTGCTGAACAGACATAGTCTACCATATTGTGTTGCTGAACAGACATAGTCTAACACATTGTGTTGCCGAACAGACATAGTCTAACCTATTGTGTTGCTGAACAGACATAGTCTAACACATTGTGTTGCTGAACAGACAGTCTTACACATTGTGTTGCTGAACAGACATAGTCTAACACATTGTGTTGCTGAACAGACATAGTCTAACACATTGTATTGCTGAACAGACATAGTCTAACACATTGTGTTGCTGAACAGACATAGTCTAACACATCGTGTTGCTGAACAGACATAGTCTAACACATCGTGTTGCTGAACAGACATAGTCTAACACATTGTGTTGCTGAACAGACATAGTCTAACACATTGTGTTGCTGAACAGACATAGACTAACACATTGTGTTGCTGAACAGACATAGTCTAACACATTGTGTTGCTGAACAGACATAGTCTAACACATTGTGTTGCTGAACAGACATAGTCTAACACATTGTGTTGCTGAACAGACATAGTCTAACACATTGTGTTGCTGAACGGACAGTCTAACACATTGTGTTGCTGAACAGACATAGTCTAACACATTGTGTTGCTGAACAGACATAGTCTAACACATTGTGTTGCTGAACAGACATAGTCTAACACATTGTATTGCTGAACAGACATAGTCTAACACATTGTGTTGCTGAACAGACATAGTCTAACACATTGTGTTGCTGAACAGACATAGTCTAACACATCGTGTTGCTGAACAGACATAGTCTAACACATTGTGTTGCTGAACAGACATAGTCTAACACATCGTGTTGTTGAACAGACATAGTCTAACACATTGTGTTGCTGAACAGACATAGTCTAACACATCGTGTTGCTGAACAGACATAGACTAACACATTGTGTTGCTGAACAGACATAGTCTAACACATTGTGTTGCTGAAGAGACATAGTCTAACACATTGTGTTGCTGAACAGACATAGTCTAACACATTGTATTGCTGAACAGACATAGTCTACCATATTGTGTTGCTGAACAGACATAGTCTAACACATTGTGTTGCCGAACAGACATAGTCTAACCTATTGTGTTGCTGAACAGACATAGTCTAACACATTGTGTTGCTGAACAGACATAGTCTAACACATTGTGTTGCTGAACAGACATAGTCTAACACATCGTGTTGCTGAACAGACATAGACTAACACATTGTGTTGCTGAACAGACATAGTCTAAAACATTGTATTGCTGAACAGACATAGTCTAACACATTGTGTTGCTGAACAGACACAGTCTAACACATCGTGTTGCTGAACAGACATAGTCTAACACATTGTGTTGCTGAACAGACATAGTCTAACACATCGTGTTGCTGAACAGACATAGACTAACACATTGTGTTGCTGAACAGACATAGTCTAACACATTGTGTTGTTGAAGAGACATAGTCTAACACATTGTGTTGCTGAACAGACATAGTCTAACACATTGTATTGCTGAACAGACATAGTCTACCATATTGTGTTGCTGAACAGACATAGTCTAACACATTGTGTTGCCGAACAGACATAGTCTAACCTATTGTGTTGCTGAACAGACATAGTCTAACACATTGTGTTGCTGAACAGACAGTCTTACACATTGTGTTGCTGAACAGACATAGTCTAACACATTGTGTTGCTGAACAGACATAGTCTAACACATTGTATTGCTGAACAGACATAGTCTAACACATCGTGAACAGACATAGTCTAACACATCGTGTTGCTGAACAGACATAGTCTAACACATTGTGTTGCTGAACAGACATAGTCTAACACATTGTGTTGCTGAACAGACATAGACTAACACATTGTGTTGCTGAACAGACATAGTCTAACACATTGTGTTGCTGAACAGACATAGTCTAACACATTGTGTTGCTGAACGGACATAGTCTAACACATTGTGTTGCTGAACGGACAGTCTAACACATTGTGTTGCTGAACAGACATAGTCTAACACATTGTGTTGCTGAACAGACATAGTCTAACACATTGTGTTGCTGAACAGACATAGTCTAACACATTGTATTGCTGAACAGACATAGTCTAACACATTGTGTTGCTGAACAGACATAGTCTAACACATTGTGTTGCCGAACAGACATAGTCTAACATATTGTGTTGCTGAACAGACATAGTCTAACACATTGAGTTGCTGAACAGACAGTCTTACACATTGTGTTGCTGAACAGACATAGTCTAACACATTGTGTTGCTGAACAGACATAGTCTAACACATTGTATTGCTGAACAGACATAGTCTAACACATTGTGTTGCTGAACAGACACAGTCTAACACATCGTGTTGCTGAACAGACATAGTCTAACACATTGTGTTGCTGAACAGACATAGTCTAACACATCGTGTTGCTGAACAGACATAGACTAACACATTGTGTTGCTGAACAGACATAGTCTAACACATTGTGTTGCTGAAGAGACATAGTCTAACACATTGTGTTGCTGAACAGACATAGTCTAACACATTGTATTGCTGAACAGACATAGTCTACCATATTGTGTTGCTGAACAGACATAGTCTAACACATTGTGTTGCCGAACAGACATAGTCTAACATATTGTGTTGCAGAACAGACATAGTCTAACACATTGTGTTGCTGAACAGACAGTCTTACACATTGTGTTGCTGAACAGACATAGTCTAACACATTGTGTTGCTGAACAGACATAGTCTAACACATTGTATTGCTGAACAGACATAGTCTAACACATTGTGTTGCTGAACAGACATAGTCTAACACATCGTGTTGCTGAACAGACATAGTCTAACACATTGTGTTGCTGAACAGACATAGTCTAACACATTGTGTTGCTGAACAGACATAGACTAACACATTGTGTTGCTGAACAGACATAGTCTAACACATTGTGTTGCTGAACAGACATAGTCTAACACATTGTGTTGCTGAACAGACATAGTCTAACACATTGTGTTGCTGAACAGACATAGTCTAACACATTGTGTTGCTGAACGGACAGTCTAACACATTGTGTTGCTGAACAGACATAGTCTAACACATTGTGTTGCTGAACAGACATAGTCTAACACATTGTGTTGCTGAACAGACATAGTCTAACACATTGTATTGCTGAACAGACATAGTCTAACACATTGTGTTGCTGAACAGACATAGTCTAACACATTGTGTTGCTGAACAGACATAGTCTAACACATCGTGTTGCTGAACAGACATAGTCTAACACATTGTGTTGCTGAACAGACATAGTCTAACACATCGTGTTGCTGAACAGACATAGTCTAACACATTGTGTTGCTGAACAGACATAGTCTAACACATCGTGTTGCTGAACAGACATAGACTAACACATTGTGTTGCTGAACAGACATAGTCTAACACATTGTGTTGCGGAAGAGACATAGTCTACCATATTGTGTTGCTGAACAGACATAGTCTAACACATTGTGTTGCCGAACAGACATAGTCTAACATATTGTGTTGCAGAACAGACATAGTCTAACACATTGTGTTGCTGAACAGACAGTCTTACACATTGTGTTGCTGAACAGACATAGTCTAACACATTGTGTTGCTGAACGGACATAGTCTAACACATTGTGTTGCTGAACAGACATAGTCTAACACATTGTGTTGCTGAACAGACATAGTCTAACACATTGTGTTGCTGAACAGACATAGTCTAACACATTGTGTTGCTGAACGGACAGTCTAACACATTGTGTTGCTGAACAGACATAGTCTAACACATTGTGTTGCTGAACAGACATAGTCTAACACATTGTGTTGCTGAACAGACATAGTCTAACACATTGTATTGCTGAACAGACATAGTCTAACACATTGTGTTGCTGAACAGACATAGTCTAACACATTGTGTTGCTGAACAGACATAGTCTAACACATCGTGTTGCTGAACAGACATAGTCTAACACATTGTGTTGCTGAACAGACATAGTCTAACACATCGTGTTGCTGAACAGACATAGTCTAACACATTGTGTTGCTGAACAGACATAGTCTAACACATCGTGTTGCTGAACAGACATAGACTAACACATTGTGTTGCTGAACAGACATAGTCTAACACATTGTGTTGCGGAAGAGACATAGTCTAACACATTGTGTTGCTGAACAGACATAGTCTAACACATTGTATTGCTGAACAGACATAGTCTACCATATTGTGTTGCTGAACAGACATAGTCTAACACATTGTGTTGCCGAACAGACATAGTCTAACCTATTGTGTTGCTGAACAGACATAGTCTAACACATTGTGTTGCTGAACAGACAGTCTTACACATTGTGTGGCTGAACAGACATAGTCTAACACATTGTGTTGCTGAACAGACATAGTCTAACACATTGTATTGCTGAACAGACATAGTCTAACACATTGTGTTGCTGTACAGACATAGTCTAACACATCGTGTTGCTGAACAGACATAGTCTAACACATTGTGTTGCTGAACAGACATAGTCTAACACATCGTGTTGCTGAACAGACATAGACTAACACATTGTGTTGCTGAACAGACATAGTCTAACACATTGTGTTGCTGAACAGACATAGTCTAACACATTGTGTTGCTGAACAGACATAGTCTAACACATTGTGTTGCTGAACAGACATAGTCTAACACATTGTGTTGCTGAACGGACAGTCTAACACATTGTGTTGCTGAACAGACATAGTCTAACACATTGTGTTGCTGAACAGACATAGTCTAACACATTGTGTTGCTGAACAGACATAGTCTAACACATTGTATTGCTGAACAGACATAGTCTAACACATTGTGTTGCTGAACAGACATAGTCTAACACATTGTGTTGCTGAACAGACATAGTCTAACACATCGTGTTGCTGAACAGACATAGTCTAACACATTGTGTTGCTGAACAGACATAGTCTAACACATTGTGTTGCTGAACAGACATAGTCTAACACATTGTGTTGCTGAACAGACATAGTCTAACACATTGTGTTGCTGAACAGACAGTCTTTCACATTGTGTTGCTGAACAGACATAGTCTAACACATTGTGTTGCCGAACAGACATAGTCTAACATATTGTGTTGCTGAACAGACATAGTCTAACACATTGTGTTGCTGAACAGACAGTCTTACACATTGTGTTGCTGAACAGACATAGTCTAACACATTGTGTTGCTGAACAGACATAGTCTAACACATTGTGTTGCTGAACAGACATAGTCTAACACATTGTATTGCTGAACAGACATAGTCTAACACATTGTGTTGCTGAACAGACATAGTCTAACACATTGTGTTGCTGAACAGACATAGTCTAACACATCGTGTTGCTGAACAGACATAGTCTAACACATTGTGTTGCTGAACAGACATAGTCTAACACATCGTGTTGCTGAACAGACATAGTCTAACACATTGTGTTGCTGAACAGACATAGTCTAACACATCGTGTTGCTGAACAGACATAGTCTAACACATTGTGTTGCTGAACAGACATAGTCTAACACATTGTGTTGCTGAACAGACATAGTCTAACACATTGTGTTGCTGAACAGACATAGTCTAACACATTGTGTTGCTGAACAGACAGTTTTTCACATTGTGTTGCTGAACAGACATAGTCTAACACATTGTGTTGCCGAACAGACATAGTCTAACATATTGTGTTGCTGAACAGACATAGTCTAACACATTGTGTTGCTGAACAGACAGTCTTACACATTGTGTTGCTGAACAGACATAGTCTAACACATTGTGTTGCTGAACAGACATAGTCTAACACATTGTATTGCTGAACAGACATAGTCTAACACATTGTGTTGCTGAACAGACATAGTCTAACACATCGTGTTGCTGAACAGACATAGTCTAACACATTGTGTTGCTGAACAGACATAGTCTAACACATCGTGTTGCTGAACAGACATAGACTAACACATTGTGTTGCTGAACAGACATAGTCTAACACATTGTATTGCTGAACAGACATAGTCTAACACATTGTGTTGCTGAACAGACATAGTCTAACACATTGTGTTGCTGAACAGACATAGTCTAACACATTGTGTTGCTGAACAGACATAGTCTAACACATTGTGTTGCTGAACAGACATAGTCTAACACATTGTGTTGCTGAACAGACAGCCTTTCACATTGTGTTGCTGAACAGACATAGTCTAACACATTGTGTTGCCGAACAGACATAGTCTAACATATTGTGTTGCTGAACAGACATAGTCTAACACATTGTGTTGCTGAACAGACAGTCTTACACATTGTGTTGCTGAACAGACATAGTCTAACACATTGTGTTGCTGAACAGACATAGTCTAACACATTGTATTGCTGAACAGACATAGTCTAACACATTGTGTTGCTGAACAGACATAGTCTAACACATCGTGTTGCTGAACAGACATAGTCTAACACATTGTGTTGCTGAACAGACATAGTCTAACACATCGTGTTGCTGAACAGACATAGACTAACACATTGTGTTGCTGAACAGACATAGTCTAACACATTGTGTTGCTGAACAGACATAGTCTAACACATTGTGTTGCTGAACAGACATAGTCTAACACATTGTGTTGCTGAACAGACATAGTCTAACACATTGTGTTGCTGAACAGACATAGTCTAACACATTGTGTTGCTGAACGGACAGTCTAACACATTGTGTTGCTGAACAGACATAGTCTAACACATTTTGTTGCTGAACAGACATAGTCTAACACATTGTGTTGCTGAACAGACATAGTCTAACACATTGTATTGCTGAACAGACATAGTCTAACACATTGTGTTGCTGAACAGACATAGTCTAACACATTGTGTTGCTGAACAGACATAGTCTAACACATCGTGTTGCTGAACAGACATAGTCTAACACATTGTGTTGCTGAACAGACATAGTCTAACACATTGTGTTGCTGAACAGACATAGTCTAACACATTGTGTTGTTGAACAGACATAGTCTAACACATTGTGTTGCTGAACAGACATAGTCTAACACATTGTGTTGCTGAACAGACAGTCTTACACATTGTGTTGCTGAACAGACATAGTCTAACACATTGTGTTGCCGAACAGACATAGTCTAACATATTGTGTTGCTGAACAGACATAGTCTAACACATTGTGTTGCTGAACAGACAGTCTTACACATTGTGTTGCTGAACAGACATAGTCTAACACATTGTGTTGCTGAACAGACATAGTCTAACACATTGTATTGCTGAACAGACATAGTCTAACACATTGTGTTGCTGAACAGACACAGTCTAAGACATCGTGTTGCTGAACAGACATAGTCTAACACATTGTGTTGCTGAACAGACATAGTCTAACACATCGTGTTGCTGAACAGACATAGACTAACACATTGTGTTGCTGAACAGACATAGTCTAACACATTGTGTTGCTGAAGAGACATAGTCTAACACATTGTGTTGCTGAACAGACATAGTCTAACACATTGTATTGCTGAACAGACATAGTCTACCATATTGTGTTGCTGAACAGACATAGTCTAACACATTGTGTTGCCGAACAGACATAGTCTAACCTATTGTGTTGCTGAACAGACATAGTCCAACACATTGTGTTGCTGAACAGACAGTCTTACACATTGTGTTGCTGAACAGACATAGTCTAACACATTGTGTTGCTGAACAGACATAGTCTAACACATTGTATTGCTGAACAGACATAGTCTAACACATTGTGTTGCTGAACAGACATAGTCTAACACATCGTGTTGCTGAACAGACATAGTCTAACACATTGTGTTGCTGAACAGACATAGTCTAACACATCGTGTTGCTGAACAGACATAGACTAACACATTGTGTTGCTGAACAGACATAGTCTAACACATCGTGTTGCTGAACAGACATAGACTAACACATTGTGTTGCTGAACAGACATAGTCTAACACATTGTGTTGCTGAACAGACATAGTCTAACACATTGTGTTGCTGAACGGACAGTCTAACACATTGTGTTGCTGAACAGACATAGTCTAACACATTGTGTTGCTGAACAGACATAGTCTAACACATCGTGTTGCTGAACAGACATAGTCTAACACATTGTGTTGCTGAACAGACATAGTCTAACACATTGTGTTGCTGAACAGACATAGTCTAACACATTGTGTTGCTGAACGGACAGTCTAACACATTGTGTTGCTGAACAGACATAGTCTAACACATTGTGTTGCTGAACAGACATAGTCTAACACATTGTGTTGCTGAACAGACATAGTCTAACACATTGTATTGCTGAACAGACATAGTCTAACACATTGTGTTGCTGAACAGACATAGTCTAACACATTGTGTTGCTGAACAGACATAGTCTAACACATCGTGTTGCTGGACAGACATAGTCTAACACATTGTGTTGCTGAACAGACATAGTCTAACACATTGTGTTGCTGAACAGACATAGTCTAACACATTGTGTTGCTGAACAGACATAGTCTAACACATTGTGTTGCTGAACAGACAGTCTTTCACATTGTGTTGCTGAACAGACATAGTCTAACACATTGTGTTGCCGAACAGACATAGTCTAACATATTGTGTTGCTGAACAGACATAGTCTAACACATTGTGTTGCTGAACAGACAGTCTTACACATTGTGTTGCTGAACAGACATAGTCTAACACATTGTGTTGCTGAACAGACATAGTCTAACACATTGTATTGCTGAACAGACATAGTCTAACACATTGTGTTGCTGAACAGACATAGTCTAACACATCGTGTTGCTGAACAGACAAAGTCTAACACATTGTGTTGCTGAACAGACATAGTCTAACACATCGTGTTGCTGAACAGACATAGACTAACACATTGTGTTGCTGAACAGACATAGTCTAACACATTGTGTTGCTGAACAGACATAGTCTAACACATTGTGTTGCTGAACAGACATAGTCTAACACATTGTGTTGCTGAACGGACAGTCTAACACATTGTGTTGCTGAACAGACAGTCTTACACATTGTGTTGCTGAACAGACATAGTCTAACACATTGTGTTGCTGAACAGACATAGTCTAACACATCGTGTTGCTGAACAGACATAGACTAACACATTGTGTTGCTGAACAGACATAGTCTAACACATTGTGTTGCTGAACAGACATAGTCTAACACATTGTGTTGCTGAACAGACATAGTCTAACACATTGTATTGCTGAACAGACATAGTCTAACACATTGTGTTGCTGAACAGACATAGTCTAACACATCGTGTTGCTGAACAGACATAGTCTAACACATTGTGTTGCTGAACAGACATAGTCTAACACATCGTGTTGCTGAACAGACATAGACTAACACATTGTGTTGCTGAACAGACATAGTCTAACACATTGTGTTGCTGAACAGACATAGTCTAACACATTGTGTTGCTGAACAGACATAGTCTAACACATTGTGTTGCTGAACGGACAGTCTAACACATTGTGTTGCTGAACAGACAGTCTTACACATTGTGTTGCTGAACAGACATAGTCTAACACATTGTGTTGCTGAACAGACATAGTCTAACACATCGTGTTGCTGAACAGACATAGACTAACACATTGTGTTGCTGAACAGACATAGTCTAACACATTGTGTTGCTGAACAGACATAGTCTAACACATTGTGTTGCTGAACAGACATAGTCTAACACATTGTGTTGCTGAACAGACATAGTCTAACACATTGTGTTGCTGAACAGACATAGTCTAACACATTGTGTTGCTGAACAGACAGTCTTACACATTGTGTTGCTGAACAGACATAGTCTAACACATTGTGTTGCTGAACAGACATAGTCTAACACATTGTATTGCTGAAGAGACATAGTCTAACACATTGTGTTGCTGAACAGACATAGTCTAACACATCGTGTTGCTGAACAGACATAGTCTAACACATTGTGTTGCTGAACAGACATAGTCTAACACATTGTGTTGCTGAACAGACATAGACTAACACATTGTGTTGCTGAACAGACATAGTCTAACACATTGTGTTGCTGAACAGACATAGTCTAACACATTGTGTTGCTGAACAGACATAGTCTAACACATTGTATTGCTGAACAGACATAGTCTAACACATTGTGTTGCTGAACAGACATAGTCTAACACATTGTGTTGCTGAACAGACATAGTCTAACACATCGTGTTGCTGAACAGACATAGTCTAACACATTGTGTTGCTGAACAGACATAGTCTAACACATTGTGTTGCTGAACAGACATAGTCTAACACATTGTGTTGTTGAACAGACATAGTCTAACACATTGTGTTGCTGAACAGACATAGTCTAACACATTGTGTTGCTGAACAGACAGTCTTACACATTGTGTTGCTGAACAGACATAGTCTAACACATTGTGTTGCCGAACAGACATAGTCTAACATATTGTGTTGCTGAACAGACATAGTCTAACACATTGTGTTGCTGAACAGACAGTCTTACACATTGTGTTGCTGAACAGACATAGTCTAACACATTGTGTTGCTGAACAGACATAGTCTAACACATTGTATTGCTGAACAGACATAGTCTAACACATTGTGTTGCTGAACAGACATAGTCTAACACATCGTGTTGCTGAACAGACATAGTCTAACACATTGTGTTGCTGAACAGACATAGTCTAACACATCGTGTTGCTGAACAGACATAGACTAACACATTGTGTTGCTGAACAGACATAGTCTAACACATTGTGTTGCTGAACAGACATAGTCTAACACATTGTGTTGCTGAACAGACATAGTCTAACACATTGTGTTGCTGAACAGACATAGTCTAACACATTGTGTTGCTGAACGGACAGTCTAACACATTGTGTTGCTGAACAGACATAGTCTAACACATTGTATTGCTGAACAGACATAGTCTAACACATTGTGTTGCTGAACAGACATAGTCTAACACATTGTATTGCTGAACAGACATAGTCTAACACATTGTGTTGCTGAACAGACATAGTCTAACACATTGTGTTGCTGAACAGACATAGTCTAACACATCGTGTTGCTGAACAGACATAGTCTAACACATTGTGTTGCTGAACAGAAATAGTCTAACACATTGTGTTGCTGAACAGACATAGTCTAACACATTGTGTTGTTGAACAGACATAGTCTAACACATTGTATTGCTGAACAGACATAGTCTAACACATTGTGTTGCTGAACAGACATAGTCTAACACATCGTGTTGCTGAACAGACATAGTCTAACACCTTGTGTTGCTGAACAGACATAGTCTAACACATCGTGTTGCTGAACAGACATAGACTAACACATTGTGTTGCTGAACAGACATAGTCTAACACATTGTGTTGCTGAACAGACATAGTCTAACACATTGTGTTGCTGAACAGACATAGTCTAACACATTGTGTTGCTGAACAGACATAGTCTAACACATTGCGTTGCTGAACGGACAGTCTAACACATTGTGTTGCTGAACAGACATAGTCTAACACATTGTGTTGCTGAACAGACATAGTCTAACACATTGTGTTGCTGAACAGACATAGTCTAACACATTGTATTGCTGAACAGACATAGTCTAACACATTGTGTTGCTGAACAGACATAGTCTAACACATTGTGTTGCTGAACAGACATAGTCTAACACATTGTGTTGTTGAACAGACATAGTCTAACACATTGTGTTGCTGAACAGACATAGTCTAACACATTGTGTTGCTGAACAGACAGTCTTACACATTGTGTTGCTGAACAGACATAGTCTAACACATTGTGTTGCCGAACAGACATAGTCTAACATATTGTGTTGCTGAACAGACATAGTCTAACACATTGTGTTGCTGAACAGACAGTCTTACACATTGTGTTGCTGAACAGACATAGTCTAACACATTGTGTTGCTGAACAGACATAGTCTAACACATTGTATTGCTGAACAGACATAGTCTAACACATTGTGTTGCTGAACAGACATAGTCTAACACATCGTGTTGCTGAACAGACATAGTCCAACACATTGTGTTGCTGAACAGACATAGTCTAACACATCGTGTTGCTGAACAGACATAGACTAACACATTGTGTTGCTGAACAGACATAGTCTAACACATTGTGTTGCTGAACAGACATAGTCTAACACATCGTGTTGCTGAACAGACATAGACTAACACATTGTGTTGCTGAACAGACATAGTCTAACACATTGTGTTGCTGAACAGACATAGTCTAACACATCGTGTTGCTGAACAGACATAGTCCAACACATTGTGTTGCTGAACAGACATAGTCTAACACATCGTGTTGCTGAACAGACATAGACTAACACATTGTGTTGCTGAACAGACATAGTCTAACACATTGTGTTGCTGAACAGACATAGTCTAACACATCGTGTTGCTGAACAGACATAGACTAACACATTGTGTTGCTGAACAGACATAGTCTAACACATTGTGTTGCTGAACAGACATAGTCTAACACATTGTGTTTCTGAACAGACATAGTCTAACACATTGTGTTGTTGAACAGACATAGTCTAACACATTGTGTTGCTGAACAGACATAGTCTAACACATTGTGTTGCTGAACAGACAGTCTTACACATTGTGTTGCTGAACAGACATAGTCTAACACATTGTGTTGCTGAACAGACATAGTCTAACACATTGTATTGCTGAACAGACATAGTCTAACACATTGTGTTGCTGAACAGACATAGTCTAACACATTGTGTTGCTGAACAGACATAGTCTAACACATCGTGTTGCTGAACAGACATAGTCTAACACATTGTGTTGCTGAACAGACATAGTGTAACACATCGTGTTGCTGAACAGACATAGTCTAACACATTGTGTTGCTGAACAGACATAGTCTAACACATTGTGTTGCTGAACGGACATAGTCTAACACATTGTGTTGCTGAACAGACATAGTCTAACACATTGTGTTGCTGAACAGACATAGTCTAACACATTGTGTTGCTGAACAGACATAGTCTAACACATTGTGTTGCTGAACAGACATAGTCTAACACATTGTGTTGCTGAACAGACATAGTCTAACACATCGTGTTGCTGAACAGACATAGTCTAACACATTGTGTTGCTGAACAGACATAGTCTAACACATTGTGTTGCTGAACAGACATAGTCTAACACATTGTATTGCTGAACAGACATAGTCTAACACATTGTGTTGCTGAACAGACATAGTCTAACACATTGTGTTGCTGAACAGACATAGTCTAACACATTGTGTTGTTGAACAGACATAGTCTAACACATTGTGTTGCTGAACAGACATAGTCTAACACATTGTGTTGCTGAACAGACAGTCTTACACATTGTGTTGCTGAACAGACATAGTCTAACACATTGTGTTGCCGAACAGACATAGTCTAACATATTGTGTTGCTGAACAGACATAGTCTAACACATTGTGTTGCTGAACAGACAGTCTTACACATTGTGTTGCTGAACAGACATAGTCTAACACATTGTGTTGCTGAACAGACATAGTCTAACACATTGTATTGCTGAACAGACATAGTCTAACACATTGTGTTGCTGAACAGACATAGTCTAACACATCGTGTTGCTGAACAGACATAGTCCAACACATTGTGTTGCTGAACAGACATAGTCTAACACATCGTGTTGCTGAACAGACATAGACTAACACATTGTGTTGCTGAACAGACATAGTCTAACACATTGTGTTGCTGAACAGACATAGTCTAACACATCGTGTTGCTGAACAGACATAGACTAACACATTGTGTTGCTGAACAGACATAGTCTAACACATTGTGTTGCTGAACAGACATAGTCTAACACATTGTGTTGCCGAACAGACATAGTCTAACATATTGTGTTGCTGAACAGACATAGTCTAACACATTGTGTTGCTGAACAGACAGTCTTACACATTGTGTTGCTGAACAGACATAGTCTAACACATTGTGTTGCTGAACAGACATAGTCTAACACATTGTATTGCTGAACAGACATAGTCTAACACATTGTGTTGCTGAACAGACATAGTCTAACACATCGTGTTGCTGAACAGACATAGTCCAACACATTGTGTTGCTGAACAGACATAGTCTAACACATCGTGTTGCTGAACAGACATAGACTAACACATTGTGTTGCTGAACAGACATAGTCTAACACATTGTGTTGCTGAACAGACATAGTCTAACACATCGTGTTGCTGAACAGACATAGACTAACACATTGTGTTGCTGAACAGACATAGTCTAACACATTGTGTTGCTGAACAGACATAGTCTAACACATCGTGTTGCTGAACAGACATAGTCCAACACATTGTGTTGCTGAACAGACATAGTCTAACACATCGTGTTGCTGAAAAGACATAGACTAACACATTGTGTTGCTGAACAGACATAGTCTAACACATTGTGTTGCTGAACAGACATAGTCTAACACATCGTGTTGCTGAACAGACATAGACTAACACATTGTGTTGCTGAACAGACATAGTCTAACACATTGTGTTGCTGAACAGACATAGTCTAACACATTGTGTTTCTGAACAGACATAGTCTAACACATTGTGTTGTTGAACAGACATAGTCTAACACATTGTGTTGCTGAACAGACATAGTCTAACACATTGTGTTGCTGAACAGACAGTCTTACACATTGTGTTGCTGAACAGACATAGTCTAACACATTGTGTTGCTGAACAGACATAGTCTAACACATTGTATTGCTGAACAGACATAGTCTAACACATTGTGTTGCTGAACAGACATAGTCTAACACATTGTGTTGCTGAACAGACATAGTCTAACACATCGTGTTGCTGAACAGACATAGTCTAACACATTGTGTTGCTGAACAGACATAGTGTAACACATCGTGTTGCTGAACAGACATAGTCTAACACATTGTGTTGCTGAACAGACATAGTCTAACACATTGTGTTGCTGAACGGACATAGTCTAACACATTGTGTTGCTGAACAGACATAGTCTAACACATTGTGTTGCTGAACAGACATAGTCTAACACATTGTGTTGCTGAACAGACATAGTCTAACACATTGTGTTGCTGAACAGACATAGTCTAACACATTGTGTTGCTGAACAGACATAGTCTAACACATCGTGTTGCTGAACAGACATAGTCTAACACATTGTGTTGCTGAACAGACATAGTCTAACACATCGTGTTGCTGAACAGACATAGTCTAACACATTGTGTTGCTGAACAGACATAGTCTAACACATTGTGTTGCTGAACAGACATAGTCTAACACATTGTGTTGCTGAACATACATAGTGTAACACATTGTGTTGCTGAACAGACATAGTCTAACACATTGTGTTGCTGAACAGACATAGTCTAACACATTGTATTGCTGAACAGACATAGTCTAACACATTGTGTTGCTGAACAGACATAGTCTAACACATTGTGTTGCCGAACAGACATAGTCTAACATATTGTGTTGCTGAACAGACATAGTCTAACACATTGTGTTGCTGAACAGACAGTCTTACACATTGTGTTGCTGAACAGACATAGTCTAACACATTGTGTTGCTGAACAGACATAGTCTAACACATTGTATTGCTGAACAGACATAGTCTAACACATTGTGTTGCTGAACAGACATAGTCTAACACATCGTGTTGCTGAACAGACATAGTCTAACACATTGTGTTGCTGAACAGACATAGTCTAACACATCGTGTTGCTGAACAGACATAGACTAACACATTGTGTTGCTGAACAGACATAGTCTAACACATTGTGTTGCTGAACAGACATAGTCTAACACATTGTGTTGCTGAACAGACATAGTCTAACACATTGTGTTGCTGAACAGACATAGTCTAACACATTGTGTTGCTGAACGGACAGTCTAACACATTGTGTTGCTGAACAGACATAGTCTAACACATTGTATTGCTGAACAGACATAGTCTAACACATTGTGTTGCTGAACAGACATAGTCTAACACATTGTGTTGTTGAACAGACATAGTCTAACACATTGTGTTGCTGAACAGACATAGTCTAACACATTGTGTTGCTGAACAGACAGTCTTACACATTGTGTTGCTGAACAGACATAGTCTAACACATTGTGTTGCCGAACAGACATAGTCTAACATATTGTGTTGCTGAACAGACATAGTCTAACACATTGTGTTGCTGAACAGACAGTCTTACACATTGTGTTGCTGAACAGACATAGTCTAACACATTGTGTTGCTGAACAGACATAGTCTAACACATTGTATTGCTGAACAGACATAGTCTAACACATTGTGTTGCTGAACAGACATAGTCTAACACATCGTGTTGCTGAACAGACATAGTCTAACACATTGTGTTGCTGAACAGACATAGTCTAACACATCGTGTTGCTGAACAGACATAGACTAACACATTGTGTTGCTGAACAGACATAGTCTAACACATTGTGTTGCTGAACAGACATAGTCTAACACATTGTGTTGCTGAACAGACATAGTCTAACACATTGTGTTGCTGAACAGACATAGTCTAACACATTGTGTTGCTGAACGGACAGTCTAACACATTGTGTTGCTGAACAGACATAGTCTAACACATTGTATTGCTGAACAGACATAGTCTAACACATTGTGTTGCTGAACAGACATAGTCTAACACATTGTATTGCTGAACAGACATAGTCTAATACATTGTGTTGCTGAACAGACATAGTCTAACACATTGTGTTGCTGAACAGACATAGTCTAACACATCGTGTTGCTGAACAGACATAGTCTAACACATTGTGTTGCTGAACAGAAATAGTCTAACACATTGTGTTGCTGAACAGACATAGTCTAACACATTGTGTTGTTGAACAGACATAGTCTAACACATTGTATTGCTGAACAGACATAGTCTAACACATTGTGTTGCTGAACAGACATAGTCTAACACATCGTGTTGCTGAACAGACATAGTCTAACACCTTGTGTTGCTGAACAGACATAGTCTAACACATCGTGTTGCTGAACAGACATAGACTAACACATTGTGTTGCTGAACAGACATAGTCTAACACATTGTGTTGCTGAACAGACATAGTCTAACACATTGTGTTGCTGAACAGACATAGTCTAACACATTGTGTTGCTGAACAGACATAGTCTAACACATTGCGTTGCTGAACGGACAGTCTAACACATTGTGTTGCTGAACAGACATAGTCTAACACATTGTGTTGCTGAACAGACATAGTCTAACACATTGTGTTGCTGAACAGACATAGTCTAACACATTGTATTGCTGAACAGACATAGTCTAACACATTGTGTTGCTGAACAGACATAGTCTAACACATTGTGTTGCTGAACAGACATAGTCTAACACATTGTGTTGTTGAACAGACATAGTCTAACACATTGTGTTGCTGAACAGACATAGTCTAACACATTGTGTTGCTGAACAGACAGTCTTACACATTGTGTTGCTGAACAGACATAGTCTAACACATTGTGTTGCCGAACAGACATAGTCTAACATATTGTGTTGCTGAACAGACATAGTCTAACACATTGTGTTGCTGAACAGACAGTCTTACACATTGTGTTGCTGAACAGACATAGTCTAACACATTGTGTTGCTGAACAGACATAGTCTAACACATTGTATTGCTGAACAGACATAGTCTAACACATTGTGTTGCTGAACAGACATAGTCTAACACATCGTGTTGCTGAACAGACATAGTCCAACACATTGTGTTGCTGAACAGACATAGTCTAACACATCGTGTTGCTGAACAGACATAGACTAACACATTGTGTTGCTGAACAGACATAGTCTAACACATTGTGTTGCTGAACAGACATAGTCTAACACATCGTGTTGCTGAACAGACATAGACTAACACATTGTGTTGCTGAACAGACATAGTCTAACACATTGTGTTGCTGAACAGACATAGTCTAACACATCGTGTTGCTGAACAGACATAGTCCAACACATTGTGTTGCTGAACAGACATAGTCTAACACATCGTGTTGCTGAACAGACATAGACTAACACATTGTGTTGCTGAACAGACATAGTCTAACACATTGTGTTGCTGAACAGACATAGTCTAACACATCGTGTTGCTGAACAGACATAGACTAACACATTGTGTTGCTGAACAGACATAGTCTAACACATTGTGTTGCTGAACAGACATAGTCTAACACATTGTGTTTCTGAACAGACATAGTCTAACACATTGTGTTGTTGAACAGACATAGTCTAACACATTGTGTTGCTGAACAGACATAGTCTAACACATTGTGTTGCTGAACAGACAGTCTTACACATTGTGTTGCTGAACAGACATAGTCTAACACATTGTGTTGCTGAACAGACATAGTCTAACACATTGTATTGCTGAACAGACATAGTCTAACACATTGTGTTGCTGAACAGACATAGTCTAACACATTGTGTTGCTGAACAGACATAGTCTAACACATCGTGTTGCTGAACAGACATAGTCTAACACATTGTGTTGCTGAACAGACATAGTGTAACACATCGTGTTGCTGAACAGACATAGTCTAACACATTGTGTTGCTGAACAGACATAGTCTAACACATTGTGTTGCTGAACGGACATAGTCTAACACATTGTGTTGCTGAACAGACATAGTCTAACACATTGTGTTGCTGAACAGACATAGTCTAACACATTGTGTTGCTGAACAGACATAGTCTAACACATTGTGTTGCTGAACAGACATAGTCTAACACATTGTGTTGCTGAACAGACATAGTCTAACACATCGTGTTGCTGAACAGACATAGTCTAACACATTGTGTTGCTGAACAGACATAGTCTAACACATCGTGTTGCTGAACAGACATAGTCTAACACATTGTGTTGCTGAACAGACATAGTCTAACACATTGTGTTGCTGAACAGACATAGTCTAACACATTGTGTTGCTGAACATACATAGTCTAACACATTGTGTTGCTGAACAGACATAGTCTAACACATTGTGTTGCTGAACAGACATAGTCTAACACATTGTATTGCTGAACAGACATAGTCTAACACATTGTGTTGCTGAACAGACATAGTCTAACACATTGTGTTGCTGACAGACAGTCTTACACATTGTGTTGCTGAACAGACATAGTCTAACACATTGTGTTGCTGAACAGACATAGTCTAACACATTGTATTGCTGAACAGACATAGTCTAACACATTGTGTTGCTGAACAGACATAGTCTAACACATCGTGTTGCTGAACAGACATAGTCTAACACATTGTGTTGCTGAACAGACATAGTCTAACACATTGTGTTGCTGAACAGACATAGACTAACACATTGTGTTGCTGAACAGACATAGTCTAACACATTGTGTTGCTGAACAGACATAGTCTAACACATTGTGTTGCTGAACAGACATAGTCTAACACATTGTATTGCTGAACAGACATAGTCTAACACATTGTGTTGCTGAACAGACATAGTCTAACACATTGTGTTGCTGAACAGACATAGTCTAACACATCGTGTTGCTGAACAGACATAGTCTAACACATTGTGTTGCTGAAC
>NW_026890408.1:0-1000 GCF_963514075.1 Conger conger
CTGGCGTTCCGGACGATTCCTAAATTGAACGATGCCCAGTGGAAACGCTGCAAACATGACGCAATGTTTACAGCGCAGAAAAAGAAAACCCGTCGAGCGTCATAAAATCGATAATGTTCGCTTGTTCCCAAAATCAGCTGAGTCATAAACATTTTCCAGTGTTAATTTGTGATTTAATGTTTTCCATGACCATGTTGGCTGTAAGTCCTGGCTGAAAATGTTCCATTAGCTGCTGCTGCTGCTGTAAGGAATTAAACCCAAAGCAGGATTACTGCAAAGATACAAAACGCATAACTGCGCTGAGTAAAACCCACAAAGCAGGGTTATTGAGTTAGCTGGGTAACTGCACTGAGTAAAACCCACAAAGCAGGGTTACTGAGTTAGCTGGGTAACTGCACTGAGTAAAACCCACAAAGCAGGATTATTGAGTTAGCTGGATAACTCCACTGAGTACTTTGTACTTCAGTCCATGTTCCAGGTTTGGTAGCGTTCCGGGTTTTACTCAGTGCAGTTATCTAGCTGACTCAGTAAGCCTGCTCTGTGGAACAGGCCCCTGATCGTGCTAATGATGGTACTTACTTATTTTAGTTGATGGGTTAGGTCTCAGCCTCTGGGTGCAGATACAGGCCTGCTGTGACCCTAGTAGTAGTGTAATAATAGGTAGTAATAGTTAGTAACAGTTATATATGAGCTATAATGTGTGATTTACCTGTGAAATATTAACTTTGTATCCCATAGGTTGTAGGTTCAATTACAAGCTTGGGCATTTCTATTGTAGCCTTGAGCAAACGTAATTAACCCGAACTGCTTCAGTATATGTCCATATAAATATATATAAACTGATTCTATGGAAGAAGTTTCCATGTTCCTCGCAGGTCTGGTTCTCCTGCTTCTCAGAGCGTTTTCCGCGGGCCAGGAAGCTCCACAGACCAGGCGCTTCCAAAAACAGCCATTTTGTGATTGAAGTAAAGTGTTACTTCGGTCGAGCTTCGAGCAGCTG
>NW_026890410.1:0-2500 GCF_963514075.1 Conger conger
TCACAAGCATCCGGCAGGCTGAGTCTTCTGTATCTTTTATTTTTTATTTTTTATTTTTTATTTTTTTTACCCCAAGGCCTCTCAGAACACAGCTCAGCAGACAGAGAGAGAGAGAAATAAATAATTAATAATCATAATAAAAAAACAAAAAAACAGAGACCATTTTCAGAGAATGTCTGCTGAATTGCTGAGATAGTTTAATTGGAGGCGTCGAGAAACCATTGGGGATTAATGATGAAATAAACCCCAGGGGGACACTTGAAAAGAGGAATGTGTTCTCAGTAGGCCTCCCCATTTTAAAGAAAGGATTAATAGCCTCCATCTGCCCAATCGCCACCATGTCCACAACCACCTCCATCTCCAACACCTTCAATCTAAGCTCAGTTAACCCACCCCCCAATTTATCTCCCAATTTTGTGGCCCTGTCCATCGTCAGTTCCCACGTGTTATCGAGGAAACACTACTGCAGCCATGCCCCTTTCGTCGGCTTCTTCAAGCCGCGTGTCTCTAGCCCTCTAACCTGATGAATATCAGTGCCAGGCCTGGAGAACAGCGTTGCCAGTTTCGAGGAGTATTAATGCAACATTAAAAGCAATTTAACTCTGCTGGCCAAGAACCAAAATACCTACGGACTATATCCATAACAAGAGCCCAAGAAGAGAAGTGCGAAATCATAAAAATATAATTACCTAAAACCATTAAGAAACAACATAATCTGAATTAGTACAGAAGGTGAGAGAGGGTGGGGATTGTTTTTTTTCTTTTTCTTTTTTCAGAATGGGAATAAAAAAGTGAAACTTGCTAGTTTTTTTTGGCCAGAGCTTTGACATTTGCTAAAAAAGAAATGAAGAGATTTCACTTAAAGGAGAGCAAACTTTAGTTAGAATTTTTACTGTCAAACTGGATCTCCTCTTCTCTCCTTTCACAACAAGGGCCTGCTTTAATAGAACAGCATTTCTGATTCCCCAATTCATAACTATTATGATTATGAGTATGATGGTGATGATGATTCTTTTTCTTCTTCTTCTTCTACTTCTACTTCTTCTTCTTCTTCTTCTTCTTCTTCTTCTTATTATTATTATTATTATTATTATTATTATTAATTCAATTCAATTCAATTTTATTTGTATAGCTTTTTACAGCAGACTGTCCAAAAGATACTTTCATAGTAACAGAAGGGAAGAAAAAATGGGAATATCAACAACATTATTATTATTATTAATATTATTATTATTATTATTATTATTATTATTTATATTATTATTATTATTATTATTATTATTATTATTAATATTATTTTTATTATTTTTATTATTTTTATTTTTATTTTTATTATTATTATTGTTATTATTATTATTGTTGTTGTTGTTGTTGTTGTTATTGTTGTTGCTGCTGCTGTTCTTCTTGTTATTGCTATGACTTATTCTGTCGCAGTGGCGATCTTAAGCCCCCTCGTTCTCGTTGTGACTACCCAGTAAAATAAAGGTTTATGCCCGGTGAAAGCAGGCTTCTTCTTCTCTTTTTTTTTATCGACCAATAAACAATCAGCGCAGCCGATGACACGGGGGGTAGAGCGCGAGGACGAGGCTGAAAAGCTGAAAGGTGCAATTACAGAGGAATTACAGCCGACTAATCCTGCACACAGACCCTGATACCGCGGGTTAATAACGCCGGGATTAAAACTCCTCTTAAACCATTGCTCATGATTTAAGCTGATTTACGTCTTGTTATCTTCCGTCCCGCGAACGGCCAGCTCGTCAAGAAATATCGCTTGTATCGTTTAGAAGCTTGAGAAACGAGCCGTTGTACGAGACGCGGAATAATAAGGTGACTTTGCGTCAGCGTTTACCGCGCGATTACCTGCCACTAATTCCTCATCGCCGATTTCAGGGGGATATTTCACAACACGCGCATATTAGCAAACATTAATAAAACATTAAGCCAAAGTTGATTGAGTAAGCGCCCCTGCACGCATAAATAAAACATGAGGCTACACTTGATTTAGTAAAGACGCTAAATAAACATGCCACATGTAGTGTATCGCCGGCTCTTCTGAGACTGACGGATTGTGTGTTTATGGGATAAGGGCACAGACGTACAGGGCGTGTGGAGACTCAGATTGCTGCAGTGCGGGGGGTGTTTTAAAAGACCTGGCAGCCTGTAGGTCAGAGGTCACAGAAGCTGTGGACATGTGCACCAGGAGTCAGTGAAAATGTGGCATTAGCTTGGGCTCATAATATACAGCAACAACAAAACAGCAAAACAATAACCATTTTGTCTCTTTCTTCTTTTCCAACTTCTATTATGATTAATATTCTTCTTCTTCGTCATCGTCTTCTTCTTATCATCATCATCATCATCATCTTCTTCCTCGTCACAACAACAACAACAACAACTGCAGGCTCCCTATAGGGGTGATATTGCATGACTGGGACCCATAAGGTTGCTGGTTCAAGCCCCTGTGTAACCACACATCTGTTGGGCCCTTGAGCCAAGCCCA
>NW_026890410.1:7500-12365 GCF_963514075.1 Conger conger
TTTGCTCTGCTGAGCTCGACTGCTCACCATCTGGGGGGTTTAATGAGGCTTCACCCTCGTTAGTGACACCCCCCACCATGACCCCCCCCCCCCCCCCCCCCAGTGACTCAACAGCCAGACGTTAGCACAGTAAACAGGTACACCCCCCCGCCCCCCCTTAACTACCCAACTCCCAGCCGTGTAGTCCAGGTTCATACCTTTGTTCCATAAACCTGGAAAACATAATGCAGTTTGGAGCTCCATAACTCCAAATACTTTTGACTCTAACCAATCAGGTCAGCTCAGTGATGGTGAGTGTGTCTTATAGGTGAAGGCGATGGTTCTAACATGGACTATGAGAGAAAGAGAATTGGCTAAATACTTCAAGTGACTCCAAGGAAGCCTGTACTGTTCCTTTAAGAGCCCCTCCCCCCCTTGCCTATCCTTGCTAGATAAACAGAAAAGGTGAGGTTTCAGTAACTTTATTTGTTTATATTGGTTTTTCTGACTTCAGAGTGCTCCTGTGTGTGTGTGTGTGTGTGTGTGTGTGCGGATATGAGAGTGTGTGTGTATGTGTGTGTGTGTCATGCTCTTGTGTGTGTGTATGTGTGTGTGGATATGAGGGTGTGTGCATATGTGCGTGTGAGTGTGTGTGCAGGTGTGTGGATATGTGTGTGGAGGGTGTGTGAGCATATGTGCGTGTGCGTGTGCGTGTGTGTGTGTGTGTTGTGCTCTTGTGTGTGCATGTGTGTGTGGATATGAGGATGTGTGTGCATATGTGCGTGTGTGTGTGCATGTGTGTGTGGATATGAGGGTGTGTGTGCATGTGTGCGCGTGTGTGTGTGTGTGTGTGTGCACCTGCGTCAGTGCTTTATCTGTACTGATGAAGTCGTATGCACGGAGAAACACACACAATAAAGCTGTCTCTGTGCGTTCCCAAAAAAAGCGCTATCCTTCTCCCGAGGAGAGCGGTGTGTGCGTCTGCACCTAGTCGGCGTGGAATCAGGCGTCTCCATTAGCGCGGTGATGGAGAGAGCGGAGGAATTCTGTCAACGGAAACAGGAGCCGGGCTGGCAGAAGCACATTTTTCCCCTGATCCGGCATTTCTCCGACAGCGCACTGCAGCGGGAACGTCAGAGCGTGTTACACTGACAAATCTGCAATCCAGGCCCCCATCCGGCATCTTTCATCAGTAATCCCTGTCTCCCCGTAACGACAGGGCACTTGGTTTTCCCCCCCTTTACCTAGTTCCCACGCCTTACAGTTTTAATGTTATCTGAGTCATAGTTACAGTCCGATTGTGACAGAAATGCTGGTGGGAAGTGGGGTTGGTGTTGGGCTATTTTTTGACAGTTGTGGTTTCCGGAGTGCTGTGCTGGTCATTCAGCCTTACCAACCCCATTTTGTTTCATGTGTGCAAGTAATTTTCCAGAAGATACGGACAACGGTTTGTTGCTTTCTTTGTTTAATAGTTTTTATGTCAGTTTATCTGGCACATGCAGAGAGACAAACTGTGCAAATGTGCTTACTAGTGGTGACAAGTGTTGATATCCCATTTTTTTCCATACATTGTTTTTTCACTAATTAGGAATAATGGTGTAAGAAATCTCACATATATTGTCAAATATATTTAAACAGAGCAAAGACTTAATTGAGTATGAGTACTTTAAGTTGTTGTTTAGTTTCTATATAGAAATGTACTTTTCCATTTCCCATGCACTCTTCACAGCGCTAGCTTCCATGATACGATGTAGAAATAATGAATATTAAAACTTATCTATCAGGCTTGAGTTTTCGAAGGGCGGGGAGTGGACTTCAGGGGGGGAATGCATGCTGCTGTGTTGATTGGAAGGGAACAGGAAATGAACAGACATACACGCCCACTGGCCCACTGAGCTCGAAGGAAAAAACTATTAGAATGAGATTTTCTTTGGGGGGAATACATACTTGTATACAAGTTTGTGTGGTTACTGAGAATTGACTGAACTGATGAAAAAGTGTATTTTGATTTGACTGTGACTTTAATAGAGTACTTTGTGGCTGCTCATTTTGTCCCAATTCAAGCCCCAATGCATATTTTTGCTTAAAATATTTAATCAACTAATGGCAGAGGAAAACAGCATCAAAGTCGAGTAATCTCCAGCGTTTAATCATTCTCATTGCTTTAATTAAATTTTAATTAGGCTTTATTTAGTCAGGGCCTTCAGAGATCAACCCTTTTTCACAGAGGATTCTGCTTCACACAACATTGTAGCTGCATATTCAATTACACAAATCAATAAAAGCACATTAAAATCAGTTAACATACAAACATGTGTACTCATTATCCGGTTTGCCTCATTAAAATGCAAATCTTCTTAAACCATATTAAGATTTATAACATCCCTTACAAAGAAATCACATGCGTCGAAAGCCACATGTGATGAGCACACATGTGAAATAATCACACTTTCAAGAGCAGAAAATGGTCACTATGCCATTGTTCTGTGGCATGGGGCGACATTGGCTCTGGCAGTAAGAGCAGTCGTGTGCCAGTCGGAGGGTTGCCGGTTCAATCCCATCAAGTGTCCCTGTGCAAGACTCCTAACCCCCAAATGCTCCTGACCAGCTGGTCGGTGCCTTGAGTGGCAGCCAATCACCGTTGGTGTGTGAGTGTGTGTATGAATGGGTGAATGAGAAGCATCAATTGTACAGCGCTTTGGATAAAGGCGCTATATAAATTCCAATCATTTAGTTTAAAATATGAAGATGCAACTTAGACATGGCTCTGGGTGTTCCTGTCTTACGTAACTCATCTTTTCTTCCTGTCCCCTTGACCGCACACAGTGCACGTCCTATTTTAAACATAGCTTGTTTTAAACATCGACAGACTGAATATTTCACCTCACACAGGGTGTTATAACGGTCTTCCCACAGTCTGCCACTGGCCAGCATGAACAGGACTTCATACATTTTCGAAAACCCAGTCGGGGGTGCGGAAAAGAATGATTTTTTTAAGCGAAATATTTTATTCATACACATCTTTGCAAAGTACATTCACTATACCAAGTGGAGCAAAACAAATCTGTTTTCCAATGGAAAACAAAATATGAAATTTATCATCATATATTCTTTACTTTTCAGTAAACTGAATAAGCCTATATCCACCCGGAGCATACTATTGATTTTATTTATTTTTTTAAGCTTTTGCCGGAGAGAAATTATGTTTCACCTTTTGGGGAAAAACAGAACGGGGTAGTAATGTTAGCGATATAGCTACTTATGTAAATATATGTAAAAATAGGTCAGTCGTGTCGTGCCATTTGCCTCTGCTTCGGATTATAATTGTTGCTCTGTTTGGCAAACTGCGTACTGAACATATTGATTATGAATAAGCCCTTCTGTACCTTCCTGCTATTATCATATTTTAGTATTCCTGATGGCGGTCACTCTGCATAAAAGCCTCAGCGAAGGGAGTGTAATGAGATTAATTATTGTTTTTACAGCCATTCTGAAAAAGCCGGTTCGGTCCCCAAACAGAATGAGAAGACATAAACATATGTAATACACAGTACGTTTTAAGGTGTTCCAAAAATGTCATATTTGGCGGGATTCATTTTCAGTCTTATAGTCGAAGGCTTATTATGAATAATATTCCTGTAAAACAGGGGATTAATGATTTAAATGGGGTAGCACTGCTGCCACACTAAGGAGGTCCCGGGTTCGAATCCCGATCGGCCGGGGCCTCTCTGTGTGGAGTTTGCATGTTCTCCCCGTGTCTGCGTGGGTTTCCTCCGGGTACTCCGGTTTCCTCCCATAGTCCAAAGACATGCAGGTTAGGCTGATTGGAGAGTCTAAATTGCCTGTGGGTATGAGTGTGTGAGTGAATGGTGTGTGTGCCCTGCGATGGACTGGCGACCTGTCCAGGGTGTATTCCTGCCTTTTGCTATGCCATTTCACACATTCTGATGCACCACAACGGTTATGGCAGATTGTCCGGTGCAGGATGGTTTTTGCCCAATCAGAAAAGGGCTTATTATGGGGTGAAATAGCAAAGCAATTTCATTGGTCTTGTTGGTAAGATCCCACATGTAATAAAACCCGACACTGGCTGTGTTCAAAACTGCATGCAACTCGTACTAAATCTCAGGCTGATTTTCATTGAAATGTAGAACGTGTACTATGCTTAGTACATGGTTTCGAACACGGACGTTTTTAGTCATCGTTTATAACAGGGATCAAATTAAGGTCCTATAAGTCTGCTGGTTTTCCACCCTCCTCTTTACCTGGGAGTCCGGTGTGATGACTAGCACTAGTTGTTCAGCTAATTACCTGGAAAAAAAAGAAAAACCGGGTTTGGATTTGAGGGCCAGATTTGATGATGGCCGCTTTAGAAGGATGGCTGCAGAGATACCCTAGGGTTAAAGGGATCGGTGCAGCACCTTAAAGTGCAGAACGAGGGAAAAACACAACTCTAGTCGTGTCAAGCTGACTCCAGTCCCCCACCCCCCGCGCACACACTGTTATTACGGGCCTGATTTTTATTTATCCGAGCCCCTTTTCCTCCCGCCGGGAGGCGGGCACGCTCGGAGACGTGGGGAGAATCCTGACCGGCGAGGTGCTCGTTAAGCGAGCGTGGTGGCGACGTTACGTTGTCATGGCGACGCGGGGAACGACAGGCTACCCGCCGAATCTGTATTCCGAGACGCCGCGGTCTGGATACCGGTGCCGTAATGGCCGCCTCGCACCGGGGGAGACAGGTGTGATTGCGGCACAAATCCCTGTCCGGCGCCACTTCTCCGGCTTAGGGCCGGCGAAAAAGGTATTCAGCCGTAGCCAGGGGGGGGAAAACTTTAGAGAGGAGAGGGATCTTTCAGCGGTCGGAAAAGTCCAGGGGTCAGAAAGTA
>NW_026890411.1:0-3000 GCF_963514075.1 Conger conger
CTTTTAAAAGGGCAGGTTTAACTATTGTTAATATACCTTAATTTGTGCTCATTTCGGTGGAAATTGATATTTCTTTTAGAATATGCAGGAATTTTACCCATGTATGATTCTGGAATGAAGCGCTCTGACCTGCATCTCCGAGACTTCCGGAATTAAGCCTGATCTCCACAGCTGATGTTTCTACGCTGTGTGACTGTGTTTCTATGCGTCTCAGATCAGGTTCTGCAGACACTAGATCCTCAGATCGTTTTTAATTGTTGAGCGTTTCGTTCTCCACGGTTACAGGAGCTGGAGCTGGCCGCGGTGTATGTGTCTGACGCTCAGCACGACCGCAACATCACCTTCGACACGTCGCCTCCGGGCATCAGGTACGGCCGGAATGAAACCTTATAACCTGGAGCTCCGAGATTCCGGGATGAAATGGTCTGACCTGCCGGCTGTTTGAGGTGTGGCCTGAAAAGTGGGGAGAGATCAGCCTTAAACACTGTGGACTCCACTCTGCCAACGGGCTTTTGGTGAATTTAACTGCATAACAGTTTTGATGATTTATAATTCTGATGGAGCTGAGGATACTCAGCCCCAGATACTCAGCTCCAGTGAAATATTTTGTTTTCCCACCAATACGTTACGTATTCTTACTTGGTCAGCAGTGTCTCCAGGAAGTAGGAAGCTGGATCACAAAAGAAGTTCTGACTCAGCGCCTCCCTCAGGGCTGTATCTCAGTACTGTCTGTCATACCCGCAGGCTCCACTCCTCACCTTCCGGATGTGTCAAGGACCCACAAAATTAATCTGCTGTAACACAGGCCTGCAGGGCATCTGCACCATTTAGACATCTTTCTGCACCTCCAGGACTGGAGTTAAACCAGCAGGCACCCGTATAGGCTCTATATGCTATAGCTGTTGGGTTGGGTCTGAAGGCGGCCATTTTGTCCCTCACAGGCTCTATATGCTGTAGCTGTTGGGTTGGGTCTGAAGGCGGCCATTTTGTCCCTCACAGGCTGTATATGCTGTATAACCACTGGGCCCTGCTGGTGCTGGTGCACCTGCTGATCATCATCAACCTGTCTCTCGCTGTCTTCGAGGACCCAGCTGTCTACCCTTTGCCTCTATGGGTATGAGCTTACCTTCACAGAGAGAGAGGGAGGGAGGGAGGGAGGGAGGGAGGGTGGGGGGAGAGAGATAGAGGGAGGGGAGGGAGGGGAGGGAGGGGAGGGGAGGGAGGGGAGGGAGGGGAGGGAGGGGAGGGGGAGGGGGAGGGAGGGGAGGGGAGGGGAGGGGGAGGGGGAGGGGGAGGGAGGGGGAGGGAGGGGAGGGGGAGGGAGGGGAGGGAGGGGGGGGGAGGGAGGGGAGGGAGGGGAGGGGAGGGGGAGGGGAGGGGAGGGGGAGGGAGGGGAGGGAGGGGATGGGAGGGGAGGGGGGGGAGGGAGGGTGGGGAGAGAGAGAGAGAGAGAGAGAGAGAGGGAGGAAGGGGAGAGAGAGGGGGAGGGGAGGGGAGGGGAGGGAGGGAGGGAGGGGAGGGGAGGGAGGGAGGGAGGGGAGAGAGAGAGGGAGGGAGGGGAGAGAGAGAGAGAGAGGGAGGGAGGGAGGGTGGGGAGGGAGAGAGAGAGAGAGAGAGGGAGGGAGGGTGGGGAGAGAGAGAGAGAGGGAGGGAGGGGAGGGGATGGGGGGAGGGAGGGAGGGAGAGGGGAGGGGAGGAGGGAGAGAGGGAGAGGGTCAAAGTCCAATATGTTTTTATTGCAATAATATTCTGGTCCAGAAGAGCAATGCTCAAGAAAAAACTTAACACTTTGTTGAACATCTCTTGGTCGTTCCAATCTTAAATCACACAGATTTCTCCGTTGGTTACACATTTTGATTATTCAAACGAGATCTGTTGATTAGCTCAAAAGGTGCATATATTTAAACTCAAAAGAGAAACCCCCTCTCTCCCTGACACGTGCCTGTGGGCAGCTGAGGTGTTAAAGATTGACTCAGCTGAGGAAAGAGGTTTTAAATGTAGATTTTATTGTGTTGTTTACAGTATTGCAATGAACTGGATATCACATTTCCTGTTTATTTGCAGTTCAGTATTTAACAGAGTCCTGCTGAAAGAAACAGCTCAAGCTAGGTTTTGAAACAGCTGGCAGCTGGTCATTTGAAGCTGTTCATAGCTGTATTTTACACCTCGGAGTATTACAGCATGAGAAGTGAACATTCAACATGGGCAGGTCAATGATTAACTGCCATGAACACAATAAATTGTACCGTAGCATCATAACACTGGAGTCCAAACAGAAGTGCAAAAGTCCAGTGTGGAGGTCAGGGTGGACCATGACCACCCCTGTGACTAGAGCTGGTGTGGCTTTGCATTAATAACTTGCATAATAATTTAGCACATTCAATACTGCGCTAATGCAAAGCGCCTATGCTAATGCTAAGCACCAATGCTAATGCTAAGCACCTATGCTAATGCTAAGCACCTATGCTAATGCTAAGCACCTATGCTAATGCTAAGCACCTATGCTAATGCTAAGCACCTATGCTGATGCTAAGCACCTATGCTAATGCTAAGCACCTATGCTTTGAGGCCATTTCATTACATCCTGCTGGCCAGCGACTTTATTTAGGCTACTTTGTGCGTGATTTCCCTAAAGGAAAAGCAATGGAGCAAGACACCTAACCCCCAAGTGCTCCTGACGAGCTGGTTGGTGCCTTACATGGCAGCCAATCGCTGTTGGTGTGTGAGTGTGTGAGTGAATGAAAAGCATCAATTATACAGCTCTTTGGATAAAGGAACTATATAAATGCCAACCATTTACCATTTACCATTTACCATAACATGAGGTCAGTCCTCAATCTGTTCCTCTGCTTACAGATAGTGTCTGCTTTAGTGAAGAGGCTGAGTAGATTGACAGCATAGGCATACTGTAGGTCTCTGGTCTACACAGTGTCCCTGTACAGGTGTCTTGAAGCCCCTCCCCCGCTCTCAGGTGACGTTGGCGGTGGAGCTTGTCTGCCT
>NW_026890412.1:0-165000 GCF_963514075.1 Conger conger
AATGTTTTTAGTGGATAATGAAAAAATAGGCAAAAGTATTGTCTTATGAGTAAAATATGAAAAATTCTCTAAAAAATTATTAATGTTGAAAAAATGTTTTTAGTGGAAAATGAAAAAATAGGCTAAACTATAGTCTTATGAGTAAAACATGAAAAATTCTCAAAAAAATGATTAATGTTGAAAAAATGTTTTTAGTGGAAAATGAAAAAATAGGTGAAACTATAGTCTTATGAGTAAAACATGAAAAATTCCCAAAAAAATGATTAATGTTGAAAAAATGTTTTTAGTGGAAAAGGAAAAAATAGGTAAAACTATAGTCTTATGAGTAATACATGAAAAATTCTCAAAAGAATTATTAATCTTGAAAAAATGTTTTTAGTGGAAAATGAAAAGATAGGTAAAACTATAGTCTCATGAGTAAAACATGAAAAATTCCCAAAAAAATTATTAATGTTGAAAAAATGTTTTGAGTGGAAAATGAAAAAATACATGAGACTATAGTTTCAATACTAAAACATGAAAAATGTTCAAAAAAAAATTCATGTAAAAAAATTTTTTTACTGGATAATGAAAAAATAGGTAAAAGTATTGTCTTATGAGTAAAACATGAAAAATTCTCAAAAAAATTATTAATGTTGAAAAAATGTTTTTAGTGGAAAATAAAAAAATAGGTAAAACTATAGTCTTATGAGTAAAACATGAAAAATTCTCAAAAAAATTAATGTTGAAAAAATGTTTTTAGTGGAAAATCAAAAAATAGGTAAAACTATAGTCTTATGAGTATAACATGAAAAATTCTCAAAAGAATTATTAATGTTGAAAAAATGTTTTTAGTGGAAAATGAAAAGATAGGTAAAACAATAGTCTTATGAGTATAACATGAAAAATTCTCAAAAAAATTAATGTTGAAAAAATGTTTTTAGTGGATAATGAAAAAATAGGTAAAACTATAGTCTTATGAGTATAACATGAAAAATTCTCAAAAGAATTATTAATGTTGAAAAAATGTTTTTAGTGAAAAATGAAAAGATAGGTAAAACTATAGTCTTATGAGTAAAACATGAAAAATTCTCAAAAAAATTAATGTTGAAAAAATGTTTTTAGTGGATAATGAAAAAATAGGTAAAAGTATTGTCTTATGAGTAAAACATGAAAAATTCTCAAAAAAATTATTAATGTTGAAAAAATGTTTTGAGTGGAAAATGAAAAAATAGGTTAAACTATAGTCTTATGAGTAAAACATGAAAAATTCTCAAAAAAATTATCAATGTTGAAAGAATGTTTTTAGTGGAAAATGAAAAAATAGGTAAAACTATAGTCTTATGAGTAAAAGATGAAAAATTCTCAAAAAAATTATTAATGTTGAAAAAATGTTTTTAGTGGAAAAGGAAAAAATAGGTAAAACTATAGTCTTATGAGTAAAACATGAAAAATTCTCAAAAAAATTATTAATGTTGAAAAAATGTTTTTAGTGGAAAATGAAAAAATCGGTAAAACTATAGTCTCATGAGTAAAACATGAAAAATTCTAAAAAAAAATTATTAATGTTGAAAAAATGTTTTTAGTGGAAAATGAAAAAATAGATGAGACTATAGTTTCATGCCTAAAACATGAAAAATGTTCAAAAAAATTATTAATGTTGAAAAAATGTTTTTAGTGGAAAATGAAAAAATAGGTAAAACTATAGTCTTATGAGTAAAACATGAAAAATTCTCAAAAAAATTATTAATGTTGAAAAAATGTTTTTAGTGTAAAATGAAAAAATAGGTAAACTATAGTCTTATGAGTAAAACATGAAAAATTCTCAAAAAAATTATTAATGTTGAAAAAATGTTTTTAGTGGAAAATGAAAAAATCGGTAAAACTATAGTCTTATGAGTAAAACATGAAAAATTCTCAAAAAAATTATTAATGTTGAAAAAATGTTTTTAGTGGAAAATGAAAAAATCAGTAAAACTATAGTCTCATGAGTAAAACATGAAAAATTCTAAAAAAAAATTATTAATGTTGAAAAAATGTTTTTAGTGGAAAATGAAAAAATACATGAGACTATAGTTTCATGCCTAAAACATGAAAAATGTTCAAAAAAATTATTAATGTTGAAAAAATGTTTTTTGTGGAAAATGAAAAAATAGGTAAAACTATAGTCTTATGAGTAAAACATGAAAAATTCTCAAAAAAATTATTAATGTTGAAAAAATGTTTTGAGTGGAAAATGAAAAAATAGGTTAAACTATAGTCTTATGAGTAAAACATGAAAAATTCTCAAAAAAATTATCAATGTTGAAAGAATGTTTTTAGTGGAAAATGAAAAAATAGGTAAAACTATTGTCTTATGAGTAAAAGATGAAAAATTCTCAAAAAAATTATTAATGTTGAAAAAATGTTTTTAGTGGAAAAGGAAAAAATAGGTAAAACTATAGTCTTATGAGTAAAACATGAAAAATTCTCAAAAAAATTATTAATGTTGAAAAAATGTTTTTAGTGGAAAATGAAAAAATCGGTAAAACTATAGTCTTATGAGTAAAACATGAAAAATTCTAAAAAAAAATTATTAATGTTGAAAAAATGTTTTTAGTGGAAAATGAAAAAATACATGAGACTATAGTTTCATGCCTAAAACATGAAAAATGTTCAAAAAAATTATTAATGTTGAAAAAATGTTTTTTGTGGAAAATGAAAAAATAGGTAAAACTATAGTCTTATGAGTAAAACATGAAAAATTCTCAAAAAAATTATTAATGTTGAAAAAATGTTTTGAGTGGAAAATGAAAAAATAGGTTAAACTATAGTCTTATGAGTAAAACATGAAAAATTCTCAAAAAAATTATCAATGTTGAAAGAATGTTTTTAGTGGAAAATGAAAAAATCGGTAAAACTATAGTCTTATGAGTAAAACATGAAAAATTCTAAAAAAAAATTATTAATGTTGAAAAAATGTTTTTAGTGGAAAATGAAAAAATAGATGAGACTATAGTTTCATGCCTAAAACATGAAAAATGTTCAAAAAAATTATTAATGTTGAAAAAATGTTTTTTGTGGAAAATGAAAAAATAGGTAAAACTATAGTCTTATGAGTAAAACATGAAAAATTCTCAAAAAAATTATTAATGTTGAAAAAATGTTTTTAGTGTAAAATGAAAAAATAGGTAAACTATAGTCTTATGAGTAAAACATGAAAAATTCTCAAAAAAATTATTAATGTTGAAAAAATGTTTTTAGTGGAAAATGAAAAAATCAGTAAAACTATAGTCTCATGAGTAAAACATGAAAAATTCTAAAAAAAAATTATTAATGTTGAAAAAATGTTTTTAGTGGAAAATGAAAAAATACATGAGACTATAGTTTCATGCCTAAAACATGAAAAATGTTCAAAAATATTATTAATGTTGAAAAAATGTTTTTTGTGGAAAATGAAAAAATAGGTAAAACTATAGTCTTATGAGTAAAACATGAAAAATTCTCAAAAAAATTATTAATGTTGAAAAAATGTTTTTAGTGGAAAATGAAAAAATCGGCAAAACTATAGTCTTAGGAGTAAAACATGAAAAATTCTCAAAAAAATTATTAATGTTGAAAAAATGTTTTTAGTGGAAAATGAAAAAATAGGTAAAACTATAGTCTTATGAGTAAAACATGAAAAATTCTCAAAAAAATTATTAATGTTGAAAAAATGTTTTTAGTGTAAAATGAAAAAATAGGTAAACTATAGTCTTATGAGTAAAACATGAAAAATTCTCAAAAAAATTATTAATGTTGAAAAAATGTTTTTAGTGGAAAATGAAAAAATCAGTAAAACTATAGTCTCATGAGTAAAACATGAAAAATTCTAAAAAAAAATTATTAATGTTGAAAAAATGTTTTTAGTGGAAAATGAAAAAATACATGAGACTATAGTTTCATGCCTAAAACATGAAAAATGTTCAAAAATATTATTAATGTTGAAAAAATGTTTTTTGTGGAAAATGAAAAAATAGGTAAAACTATAGTCTTATGAGTAAAACATGAAAAATTCTCAAAAAAATTATTAATGTTGAAAAAATGTTTTTAGTGGAAAATGAAAAAATCGGCAAAACTATAGTCTTAGGAGTAAAACATGAAAAATTCTCAAAAAAATTATTAATGTTGAAAAAATGTTTTTAGTGGAAAATGAAAAAATCGGTAAAACTATAGTCTTATGAGTAAAACATGAAAAATTCTCAAAAAAATTATTAATGTTGAAAAAATGTTTTTAGTGGAAAATGAAAAAATCAGTAAAACTATAGTCTCATGAGTAAAACATGAAAAATTCTAAAAAAAAATTATTAATGTTGAAAAAATGTTTTTAGTGGAAAATGAAAAAATACATGAGACTATAGTTTCATGCCTAAAACATGAAAAATGTTCAAAAAAATTATTAATGTTGAAAAAAATTTTTTTGTGGAAAATGAAAAAATAGGTAAAACTATAGTCTTATGAGTAAAACATGAAAAATTCTCAAAAAAATTATTAATGTTGAAAAAATGTTTTGAGTGGAAAATGAAAAAATAGGTTAAACTATAGTCTTATGAGTAAAACATGAAAAATTCTCAAAAAAATTATCAATGTTGAAAGAATGTTTTTAGTGGAAAATGAAAAAATAGGTAAAACTATAGTCTTATGAGTAAAAGATGAAAAATTCTCAAAAAAATTATTAATGTTGAAAAAATGTTTTTAGTGGAAAAGGAAAAAATAGGTAAAACTATAGTCTTATGAGTAAAACATGAAAAATTCTCAAAAAAATTATTAATGTTGAAAAAATGTTTTTAGTGGAAAATGAAAAAATAGGTAAAACTATAGTCTTATGAGTAAAACATGAAAAATTCTCAAAAAAATTATTAATGTTGAAAAAATGTTTTTAGTGTAAAATGAAAAAATAGGTAAACTATAGTCTTATGAGTAAAACATGAAAAATTCTCAAAAAAATTATTAATGTTGAAAAAATGTTTTTAGTGGAAAATGAAAAAATCAGTAAAACTATAGTCTCATGAGTAAAACATGAAAAATTCTAAAAAAAAATTATTAATGTTGAAAAAATGTTTTTAGTGGAAAATGAAAAAATACATGAGACTATAGTTTCATGCCTAAAACATGAAAAATGTTCAAAAATATTATTAATGTTGAAAAAATGTTTTTTGTGGAAAATGAAAAAATAGGTAAAACTATAGTCTTATGAGTAAAACATGAAAAATTCTCAAAAAAATTATTAATGTTGAAAAAATGTTTTTAGTGGAAAATGAAAAAATCGGCAAAACTATAGTCTTAGGAGTAAAACATGAAAAATTCTCAAAAAAATTATTAATGTTGAAAAAATGTTTTTAGTGGAAAATGAAAAAATACATGAGACTATAGTTTCATGCCTAAAACATGAAAAATGTTCAAAAAAAATTATTAATGTTGAAAAAATGTTTTTAGTGGAAAATGAAAAAATCGGCAAAACTATAGTCTTAGGAGTAAAACATGAAAAATTCTCAAAAAAATTATTAATGTTGAAAAAATGTTTTTAGTGGAAAATGAAAAAATCGGCAAAACTATAGTCTTAGGAGTAAAACATGAAAAATTCTCAAAAAAATTATTAATGTTGAAAAAATGTTTTTAGTGGAAAAGGAAAAAATCGATAAAACTATAGTCTAATGAGTAAAACATGAAAAATTCTCAAAAGAATTATTAATGTTGAAAAAATGTTTTTAGTGGAAAATGAAAAAATACATGAGACTATAGTTTCATGCCTAAAACATGAAAAATGTTCAAAAAAATTATTAATGTTGAAAAAATGTTTTTTGTGGAAAATGAAAAAATAGGTAAAACTATAGTCTTATGAGTAAAACATGAAAAATTCTCAAAAAAATTATTAATGTTGAAAAAATGTTGAAAAATTGGCAGTTGGAAAAATTGGCAGTTGGAAAAATTGGCATTTGGGAAATTGGCAGTTGGGAAATTGGCTTTTGGGAATTTTTCGAAATTTGCAGTTGAGAAATTAAAAAATGGCAGTTGGGAAATTGGCAGTTGAAAAATTGGCAGTTGGGAAATTGGCAGTTGAAAAATTGGCAGTCCAAAAAATGGCAGTTGGAAAAATTGGCAGTTGAAAAATTGGCAGTTGGAAAAATTGGCAGTTGGAAAAATTGGCAGTTGGAAAAATTGGCAGTTGGAAAAATTGGCAGTTGAAAAATTGGCAGTTGAAAAATTGGCAGTTGAAAAATTGGCAGTTGAAAAAGTGGCAGTTAAAAAATTGGCAGTTGGAAAAATTGGCAGTTGGAAAAATTGGCAGTTGGAAAAATTGGCAGTTGGAAAAATTGGCAGTTGGAAAAATAGGCAGTTGAAAAATTGGCAGTTGGAAAAATTGGCAGTTGGAAAAATTGGCAGTTGGAAAAATTGGCAGTTGAAAAATTGGCAGTTGAAAAATTGGAAGTTGAAAAATTGGCAGTTGAAAAATTGGCAGTTGAAAAATTGGCAGTTGAAAAATTGGCAGTTGAAAAATTGGAAATTGAGAAATTGGCAGTCGAAAAATTGGCAGTTGAAAAATTGGCAGTTGAAAAATTGGCAGTTGGAAAAATTGGCAGTTGGAAAAATTGGCAGTTGGAAAAATTGGCAGTTGAAAAATTGGCAGTTGGAAAAATTGGCAGTTGAAAAAATTGGCAGTTAAGAAATTGGCAGTTGAAAAATTGGCTGTTGAAAAATTGGCAGTTGGAAAAATTGGCAGTTGAAAAAATTGGCAGTTGAAAAAATTGGCAGTTGAAAAATTGGCAGTTGAAAAATTGGCAGTTGGAAAAATTGGCAGTTGGAAAAATAGGCAGTTGAAAAATAGGCAGTTTAAAAATTGGCAGTTGAAAAATTGGCAGTTGAAAAATTGGCAGTTGAAAAATTGGCAGTTGAAAAATTGGCAGTTGAAAAATTGGCAGTTGGAAAAGTTGGCAGTTGGAAAATTGGCAGTTGAAAAATTGGCAGTTGGGAAATTGGCTTTTGGGAATTTTTGAAAATTGGCAATTGAGAAATTGGAAAATGGCAGTTGGGAAATTGGCAGTTGGAAAAATTGGCAGTTGGAAAAATTGGCAGTTGGAAAAATAGGCAGTTGAAAAATTGGCAGTTAAAAAATTGGCAGTTGAAAAAATTGGCAGTTGGAAAAATTGGCAGTTGGAAAAATTGGCAGTTGGAAAAATTGGCAGTTGGAAAAATTGGCAGTTGAAAAATTGGCAGTTGGGAAATTGGCTTTTGGGAATTTTTGAAAATTGGGAGTTGAGAAATTGGAAAATGGCAGTTGGGAAATTGGCAGTTGGGAAATTGGCAGTTGAAAAATTGGCAGTTGAAAAATTGGCAGTTGAAAAATTGGCAGTTGAAAAATTGGCAGTTGAAAAAATCGGCAGTTGGAAAAATTGGCAGTTGAAAAATTGGCAGTTGAAAAATTGGCAGTTGAAAAATTGGCAGTTGAAAAATTGGCAGTTAAAAAATTGGCAGTTGAAAAATTGGCAGTTGAAAAATTGGCAGTTGGGAAATTGGCTTTTGGGAATTTTTGAAAATTGGCAATTGAGAAATTGGAAAATGGCAGTTGGGAAATTGGCAGTTGGAAAAATTGGCAGTTGGAAAAATTGGCAGTTGGAAAAATTGGCAGTTGGAAAAATAGGCAGTTGAAAAAATTGGCAGTTGGGAAATTGGCAGTTGGGAAATTGGCAGTTGGGAAATTGGCTTTTGGGAATTTTTCGAAATTTGCACTTGAGAAATTGGAAATTGGCAGTTGGGAAATTGGAAAATGGCAGTTGGGAAAATGGCAGTCGGGAAATTGGCAGTTGAAAAATTGGCAGTTGAAAAATTGGCAGTTGAAAAATTGGCAGTTGAAAAATTGGCAGTTGAAAAATTGGCAGTTGGGAAATTGGCTTTTGGGAATTTTTCAAAATTTGCAGTTGAGAAATTGGAAAATGGCAGTTGGGAAATTGGCAGTTGGAAAAGTTGGCAGTTGGAAAATTGGCAGTTTAAAAATAGGAAATTGAGAAATTGGCAGTTGAAAAATTGGCAGTTGGAAAAATTGGCAGTTGAAAAATTGGCAGTTAAAAAAACGGCAGTTGAAAAAATCGGCAGTTAAAAAATTGGCAGTTGAAAAAATTGGCAGTTGGAAAAATTGGCAGTTGGAAAAATTGGCAGTTGGAAAAATTGGCAGTTGGAAAAATTGGCAGTTGAAAAATTGGCAGTTGGGAAATTGGCTTTTGGGAATTTTTGAAAATTGGGAGTTGAGAAATTGGAAAATGGCAGTTGGGAAATTGGCAGTTGGGAAATTGGCAGTTGAAAAATTGGCAGTTGAAAAATTGGCAGTTGAAAAATTGGCAGTTGAAAAATTGGCAGTTGAAAAAATCGGCAGTTGGAAAAATTGGCAGTTGAAAAATTGGCAGTTGAAAAATTGGCAGTTGAAAAATTGGCAGTTGAAAAATTGGCAGTTAAAAAATTGGCAGTTGAAAAATTGGCAGTTGAAAAATTGGCAGTTGGGAAATTGGCTTTTGGGAATTTTTGAAAATTGGCAATTGAGAAATTGGAAAATGGCAGTTGGGAAATTGGCAGTTGGAAAAATTGGCAGTTGGAAAAATTGGCAGTTGGAAAAATTGGCAGTTGGAAAAATAGGCAGTTGAAAAAATTGGCAGTTGGGAAATTGGCAGTTGGGAAATTGGCAGTTGGGAAATTGGCTTTTGGGAATTTTTCGAAATTTGCACTTGAGAAATTGGAAATTGGCAGTTGGGAAATTGGAAAATGGCAGTTGGGAAAATGGCAGTCGGGAAATTGGCAGTTGAAAAATTGGCAGTTGAAAAATTGGCAGTTGAAAAATTGGCAGTTGAAAAATTGGCAGTTGAAAAATTGGCAGTTGGGAAATTGGCTTTTGGGAATTTTTCCAAATTTGCAGTTGAGAAATTGGAAAATGGCAGTTGGGAAATTGGCAGTTGGAAAAGTTGGCAGTTGGAAAATTGGCAGTTTAAAAATAGGAAATTGAGAAATTGGCAGTTGAAAAATTGGCAGTTGGAAAAATTGGCAGTTGAAAAATTGGCAGTTAAAAAAACGGCAGTTGAAAAAATCGGCAGTTGAAGAATTGGCAGTTGAAAAATTGGCAGTTGAAAAATTGGCAGTTGAAAAATTGGCAGTTAAAAAATTGGCAGTTGAAAAATTGGTAGTTGAAAATTTGGCAGTTGAAAAATTGGCAGTTGAAAAATTGGCAGTTGAAAAAATTGGCAGTTGGAAAAATTGGCAGTTGGAAAAATTGGCAGTTGGAAAAATTGGCAGTTGGAAAAATTGGCAATTGGGAAATTGGCAGTTGGGAAATTGGCTTTTGGGAATTTTTCGAAATTTGCAGTTGAGAAATTGAAAAATGGCAGTTGGGAAATTGGCAGTTGAAAAATTGGCAGTTGAAAAATTGGCAGTTGAAAAAATTGGCAGTTGAAAAAATTGGCAGTTGAAAAAATTGGCAGTTTGAAAAATTGGCAGTTGAAAAAATTGGCAGTTGGAAAAATTGGCAGTTGGAAAAATTGGCAGTTGGAAAAATTGGCAGTTGGAAAAATTGGCAGTTGAAAAATTGGCAGTTGAAAAATTGGCAGTTGAAAAAATTGGCAGTTGGGAAATTGGCAGTTGGGAAATTGGCAGTTGGGAAATTGGCTTTTGGGAATTTTTCGAAATTTGCACTTGAGAAATTGGAAATTGGCAGTTGGGAAATTGGAAAATGACAGTTGGGAAAATGGCAGTCGGGAAATTGGCAGTTGAAAAATTGGCAGTTGAAAAATTGGCAGTTGAAAAATTGGCAGTTGAAAAATTGGCAGTTGAAAAATTGGCAGTTGGGAAATTGGCTTTTGGGAATTTTTCAAAATTTGCAGTTGAGAAATTGGAAAATGGCAGTTGGGAAATTGGCAGTTGGGAAATTGGCAGTTGGAAAATTGGCAGTTGAAAAATTAGCAGTTGAAAAATTGGCAGTTGAAAAATTGGAAATTGAGAAATTGGCAGTTGAAAAATTGGCAGTTGAAAAATTGGCAGTTGGAAAAATTGGCAGTTGGAAAAATAGGCAGTTGAAAAATTGGCAGTTGAAAAAATCCGCAGTTGGAAAAATCGGCAGTTGGAAAAATAGGCAGTTGAAAAATTGGCAGTTGAAAAATTGGCAGTTGAAAAATTGGCAGGAAAAATTGGCATGAAAAATTGGAAATTGAGAAATTGGCAGTTGGAAAAATTGGCAGTTGAAAAAATTGGCAGTTGAAAAAATTGGCAGTTGGAAAAATTGGCAGTTGGAAAAATTGGCTTTTGGAAAAATTGGCTTTTGGGAAATTGGCAGTTGAAAAATTGGCAGTTGAAAAATTGGCAGTTGAAAATTTGGCAGTTGAAAAATTGGCATTTGAAAAATTGGCAGTTGAAAAAATCGGCAGTTGGAAAAATTGGCAGTTGAAAAATTGGCAGTTGAAAAATTGGCAGTTGAAAAATTGGCAGTTGAAAATTTGGCAGTTGAAAAATTGGCATTTGAAAAATTGGCAGTTGAAAAAATCGGCAGTTGGAAAAATTGGCAGTTGAAAAATTGGCAGTTGAAAAATTGGCAGTTGAAAAATTGGCAGTTAAAAAAATTGGCAGTTGAAAAATTGGCAGTTGAAAAAATTGGCAGTTGAAAAAATTGGCAGTTGGAAAAATTGGCAGTTGGAAAAATTGGCAGTTGGAAAAATTGGCAGTTGGAAAAATTGGCAGTTGGGAAATTGGCAGTTGGGAAATTGGCTTTTGGGAATTTTTCGAAATTTGCCGTTGAGAAATTGGAAAATGGCAGTTCAGAAATTGGCAGTTGAAAAATTGGCAGTTGGAAAAATTGGCAGTTGGAAAAATTGGCAGTTGAAAAATTGGCAGTAGAAAAATTGGCAGTTGAAAAATTGGCAGTTGGAAAAGTTGGCAGTTGGAAAATTGGCAGTTTAAAAATACGGAAATTGAGAAATTGGCAGTTGAAAAATTGGCAATTGAAAAATTGGCAGTTGAAAAATTGGCAGTAGAAAAATTGGCAGTTAAAAAAATGGCAGTTGAAAAATTGGCAGTTGAAAATTTGGCAGTTGAAAAAATCGGCAGTTGAAAAAATCGGCAGTTGAAGAATTGGCAGTTGAAAAATTGGCAGTTGAAAAATTGGCAGTTGAAAAATTGGCAGTTGAAAAATTGGCAGTTGGAAAAATTGGCAGTTGGAAATATTGGCAGTTGGAAAAATTGGCAGTTGGAAAAATTGGCAGTTGGGAAATTGGCTTTTGGGAATTTTTGAAAATTGGCAATTGAGAAATTGGAAAATGGCAGTTGGGAAATTGGCAGTTAGAAAAATTGGCAGTTGGAAAAATTGGCAGTTGGAAAAATTGGCAGTTGAAAAATTGGCAGTTAAAAAATTGGCAGTTGAAAAAATTGGCAGTTGGAAAAATTGGCAGTTGGAAAAATTGGCAGGTGAAAAATTGGCAGTTGAAAAATTGGCAGTTGAAAAATTGGCAGTTGGGAAATTGGCTTTTGGGAATTTTTGAAAATTGGCAGTTGAGAAATTGGAAAATGGAAGTTGGGAAATTGGCAGTTGGGAAATTGGCAGTTGAAAAATTGGCAGTTGAAAAATTGGCAGTTGAAAATTTGGCAGTTGAAAAATTGGCAGTTAAAAAATTGGCAGTTGAAAAAATTGGCAGTTGGAAAAATTGGCAGTTGGAAAAATTGGCAGTTGGAAAAATTGGCAGTTGGAAAAATTGGCAGTTGAAAAATTGGCAGTTGGGAAATTGGCTTTTGGGAATTTTTGAAAATTGGGAGTTGAGAAATTGGAAAATGGCAGTTGGGAAATTGGCAGTTGGGAAATTGGCAGTTGAAAAATTGGCAGTTGAAAAATTGGCAGTTGAAAAATTGGCAGTTGAAAAATTGGCATGAAAAATTGGAAATTGAGAGATTGGCAGTTGAAAAATTGGCAGTTGAAAAATTGGCAGTTGAAAAATTGGCAGTTGGAAAAATTGGCAGTTGGAAAAATTGGCAGTTGGAAAAATTGGCAGTTGGAAAAATTGGCAGTTAAAAAATTGGCAGTTGAAAAAATTGGCAGTTGAAAAAATTGGCAGTTGGAAAAATTGGCAGTTGGAAAAATTGGCAGTTGAAAAATTGGCAGTTGAAAAATTGGCAGTTGGGAAATTGGCTTTTGGGAATTTTTGAAAATTGGCAATTGAGAAATTGGAAAATGGCAGTTGAAAAATTGGCAGTTGAAAAATTGGCAGTTGAAAAATTGGCAGTTGAAAAATTGGCAATTGAAAAATTGGCAGTTGGAAAAGTTGGCAGTTGGAAAATTGGCAGTTTAAAAATAGGAAATTGAGAAATTGGCAGTTGAAAAATTGGCAGTTGGAAAAATTGGCAGTTGAAAAATTGGCAGTTAAAAAAACGGCAGTTGAAAAAATCGGCAGTTGAAGAATTGGCAGTTGAAAAATTGGCAGTTAAAAAATTGGCAGTTGAAAAATTGGTAGTTGAAAATTTGGCAGTTGAAAAATTGGCAGTTGAAAAATTGGCAGTTGAAAAAATTGGCAGTTGGAAAAATTGGCAGTTGGAAAAATTGGCAGTTGGAAAAATTGGCAGTTGGAAAAATTGGCAATTGGGAAATTGGCTGTTGGGAAATTGGCTTTTGGGAATTTTTCGAAATTTGCAGTTGAGAAATTGAAAAATGGCAGTTGGAAAAATTGGCAGTTGGAAAAATTGGCAGTTGGAAAAATTGGCAGTTGGAAAAATTGGCAGTTGAAAAATTGGCAGTTGAAAAATTGGCAGTTGGAAAAATTGGCAGTTGGAAAAATTGGCAGTTGGAAAAATTGGCAGTTGAAAAATTGGCAGTTGAAAAATTGGCAGTTGGAAAAATTGGCAGTTTGAAAAATAGGCAGTTGAAAAATTGGCAGTTTAAAAATTGGCAGTTAAAAAATTGGCAGTTGAAAAAATTGGCAGTTGAAAAAATTGGCAGTTGGAAAAATTGCCAGTTGGAAAAATTGGCAGTTGAAAAATTGGCAGTTGAAAAATTGGCAGTTGAAAAATTGGCAGTTGGGAAATTGGCTTTTGGGAATTTTTGAAAATTGGCAATTGAGAAATTGGAAAATGGCAGTTGGGAAATTGGCAGTTGGAAAAATTGGCAGTTGGAAAAATTGGCAGTTGGAAAAATAGGCAGTTGAAAAATTGGCAGTTAAAAAATTGGCAGTTGAAAAAATTGGCAGTTGGAAAAATTGGCAGTTGGAAAAATTGGCAGTTGGAAAAATTGGCAGTTGGAAAAATTGGCAGTTGAAAAATTGGCAGTTGAAAAATTGGCAGTTGGGAAATTGGCTTTTGGGAATTTTTGAAAATTGGGAGTTGAGAAATTGGAAAATGGCAGTTGGGAAATTGGCAGTTGGGAAATTGGCAGTTGAAAAATTGGCAGTTGAAAAATTGGCAGTTGAAAAATTGGCAGTTGAAAAATTGGCAGTTGAAAAAATCGGCAGTTGGAAAAATTGGCAGTTGAAAAATTGGCAGTTGAAAAATTGGCAGTTGAAAAATTGGCAGTTGAAAAATTGGCAGTTAAAAAATTGGCAGTTGAAAAATTGGCTGTTGAAAAATTGGCAGTTGAAAAATTGGCAGTTGAAAAATTGGCAGTTGGAAAAATTGGCTTTTGGGAAATTGGCTTTTGGGAAATTGGAAATTGGCAGTTCTGAAATTGGAAATTGGAATTTGGCAGTTGCGAAATTGGCAGTTGGAAAAATTGGCAGTTGGAAAAATTGGCAGTTGGAAAAATTGGCAGTTGGAAAAATTGGCAGTTGGAAAAATTGGCAGTTGAAAAATTGGCAGTTGAAAAATTGGCAATTGGGGAATTGGCAGTTGAGAAATTGGAAATTGGAAATTGGCAGTTGGGAAATTGGCAGTTGGAAAAATTGGCAGTTGGAAAAATTGGCAGTTGTAAAAATTGGCAGTTGTAAAAATTGGCAGTTGTAAAAATTGACAGTTGGAAAAATTGGCAGTTGGAAAAATTGGCAGTTGGGAAATTGGCAGTTGGGAAATTGGCTTTTGGGAATTTTTGAAAATTGGGAGTTGAGAAATTGGAAAATGGCAGTTGGGAAATTGGCAGTTGGGAAATTGGCAGTTGAAAAATTGGCAGTTGAAAAATTGGCAGTTGAAAAATTGGCAGTTAAAAAATTGGCAGTTGAAAAATTGGCTGTTGAAAAATGGGCAGTTGGAAAAATTGGCAGTTGAAAAAATTGGCAGTTGAAAAAATTGGCAGTTGGAAATATTGGCAGTTGGAAAAATTGGCAGTTGAAAAAATTGGCAGTTGAAAAATTGGCAGTGTGAAAAATTGGCAGTGTGAAAAATTGGAAGTTGGGAAATTGGCAGTTGGAAAAATTGGCAGTTGAAAAAATTGGCAGTTGAAAAATTGGCAGTTGAAAAATTGGCAGTAGAAAAATTGGCAGTTGAAAAATTGGCAGTTGAAAAATTGGCAGTTGAAAAATTGGCAGTTGAAAAATTGGCAGTTGGGAAATTGGCTTTTGGGAATTTTTCAAAATTTGCAGTTGAGAAATTGGAAAATGGCAGTTGGGAAATTGGCAGTTGAAAAATTGGCAGGGAAATTGGCAGTTGAAAAATTGGCAGTCCAAAAAATGGCAGTTGGAAAAATTGGCAGTTGAAAAATTGGCAGTTGGAAAAATTGGCAGTTGGAAAAATTGGCAGTTGGAAAAATCGGCAGTTGAAAAATTGGCAGTTGGAAAAATCGGCAGTTGAAAAATTGGCAGTTGAAAAAATCGGTGGCAGTTGAAAAATTGGCAGTTGAAAAATTGGAAGTTGAAAAATTGGCAGTTGAAAAATTGGCAGTTGAAAAATTGGCAGTTGAAAAATTGGCAGTTGAAAAATTGGCAGTTGAAAAAATTGGCAATGTGAAAAATTGGCAATGTGAAAAATTGGCAGTTGGAAAAATTGGCAGTTGGAAAAATTGGCAGTTGGAAAAATTGGCAGTTGGAAAAATTGGCAGTTGGAAAAATTGGCAGTTGGGAAATTGGCAGTTGGGCAATTGGCTTTTGGGAATTTTTCGAAATTTGCAGTTGAGAAATTGGAAAATGGCAGTTCAGAAATTGGCAGTTGAAAAATTGGCAGTTGGAAAAGTTGGCAGTTGGAAAATTGGCAGTTTAAAAATAGGAAATTGAAAAATTGGCAGTTGAAAAATTGGCAGTTGAAAAATTGGCAGTTAAAAAATTGGCAGTTGAAAAATTGGAAGTTGAAAATTTGGCAGTTGAAAAAATCGGCAGTTGAAAAAATCGGCAGTTGAAAAATTGGCAGTTGAAAAATTGGCAGTTGAAAAATTGGCAGTTGAAAAATTGGAAGTTAAAAAATTGGCAGTTGAAAAATTGGTAGTTGAAAATTTGGCAGTTGAAAAATTGGCAGTTGAAAAATTGGCAGTTGAAAAAATTGGCAGTTGAAAAAATTGGCAGTTGGAAAAATTGGCAGTTGGAAAAATTGGCAATTGGGAAATTGGCAGTTGGGAAATTGGCTTTTGGGAATTTTTCGAAATTTGCAGTTGAGAAATTGAAAAATGGCAGTTGGGAAATTGGCAGTTGGGAAATTGGCAGTTGAAAAATTGGCAGTTGAAAAATTGGCAGTTGAAAAAATTGGCAGTTGAAAAAATTGGCAGTTGAAAAAATTGGCAGTTGGAAAAATTGGCAGTTGAAAAAATTGGCAGTTGGAAAAATTGGCAGTTGGAAAAATTGGCAGTTGGAAAAATTGGCAGTTGAAAAATTGGCAGTTGAAAAATTGGCAGTTGAAAAATTGGCAGTTGAAAAATTGGCAGTTTGAAAAATTGGCAGTTGGAAAAATTGGCAGTTGGAAAAATTGGCAGTTGGAAAAATTGGCAGTTGGGAAATTGGCAGTTGGGAAATTGGCAGTTGGGAAATTGGCTTTTGGGAATTTTTCGAAATTTGCACTTGAGAAATTGGAAATTGGCAGTTGGGAAAATGGCAGTTGGGAAATTGGCAGTTGAAAAATTGGCAGTTGAAAAATTGGCAGTTGAAAAATTGGCAGTTGAAAAATTGGCAGTTGGAAAAATTGGCAGTTGAAAAAATTGGCAGTTGGAAAAATTGGCAGTTGGAAAAATTGGCAGTTGGAAAAATTGGCAGTTGGAAAAATTGGCAGTTGGGAAATTGGCAGTTGGGAAATTGGCTTTTGGGAATTTTTCGAAATTTGCAGTTGAGAAATTGGAAAATGGCAGTTCAGAAATTGGCAGTTGAAAAATTGGCAGTTGGAAAAGTTGGCAGTTGGAAAATTGGCAGTTTAAAAATAGGAAATTGAAAAATTGGCAGTTGAAAAATTGGCAGTTGAAAAATTGGCAGTGAAAAAATCGGCAGTTGAAAAATTGGCAGTTGAAAAATTGGCAGTTGAAAAATTGGCAGTTGGAAAAATTGGCAGTTGGAAAAATTGGCAGTTGGAAAAATTGGCAGTTGAAAAATGGCAGTTGAAAAATTGGCAGTTGAAAAATTGGCAGTTGAAAAATTGGCAGTTGAAAAATTGGAAGTTGAAAAAATCGGCAGTTGGAAAAATTGGCAGTTGAAAAATTGGCAGTTGAAAAATTGGCAGTTGAAAAATTGGCAGTTGAAAAATTGGCAGTTAAAAAATTGGCAGTTGAAAAATTGGCTGTTGAAAAATTGGCAGTTGGAAAAATTGGCAGTTGAAAAAATTGGCAGTTGAAAAAATTGGCAGTTGAAAAATTGGCAGTTGAAAAATTGGCAGTTGGAAAAATTGGCAGTTGGAAAAATTGGCAGTTGGAAAAATTGGCATTTGGGAAATTGGCAGTTGGGAAATTGGCTTTTGGGAATTTTTCGAAATTTGCAGTTGAGAAATTGGAAAATGGCAGTTGGGAAATTGGCAGTTGAAAAATTGGCAGTTGGGAAATTGGCAGTTGAAAAATTGGCAGTCCAAAAAATGGCAGTTGGAAAAATTGGCAGTGGAAAAATTGGCAGTTGGAAAAATTGGCAGTTGAAAAAATTGGCAGTTGAAAAAATTGGCAGTTGGAAAAATTGGCAGTTGGAAAAATTGGCAGTTGGAAAAATTGGCAGTTGGAAAAATTGGCAGTTGGAAAAATTGGCAGTTGGGAAATTGGCAGTTGGGAAATTGGCTTTTGGGAATTTTTCGAAATTTGCAGTTGAGAAATTGGAAAATGGCAGTTCAGAAATTGGCAGTTGAAAAATTGGCAGTTGAAAAAGTTGGCAGTTGGAAAATTGGCAGTTTAAAAATAGGAAATTGAAAAATTGGCAGTTGAAAAATTGGCAGTTGAAAAATTGGCAGTTGAAAAATTGGCAGTTGAAAAATTGGCAGTTGAAAAATTGGCAGTTGAAAAATTGGAAGTTAAAAAATTGGCAGTTGAAAAATTGGTAGTTGAAAATTTGGCAGTTGAAAAATTGGCAGTTGAAAAATTGGCAGTTGAAAAAATTGGCAGTTGAAAAAATTGGCAGTTGGAAAAATTGGCAGTTGGAAAAATTGGCAATTGGGAAATTGGCAGTTGGGAAATTGGCTTTTGGGAATTTTTCGAAATTTGCAGTTGAGAAATTGAAAAATGGCAGTTGGGAAATTGGCAGTTGGGAAATTGGCAGTTGAAAAATTGGCAGTTGAAAAATTGGCAGTTGAAAAAATTGGCAGTTGAAAAAATTGGCAGTTGAAAAAATTGGCAGTTGGAAAAATTGGCAGTTGAAAAAATTGGCAGTTGGAAAAATTGGCAGTTGGAAAAATTGGCAGTAGGAAAAATTGGCAGTTGAAAAATTGGCAGTTGAAAAATTGGCAGTTGAAAAATTGGCAGTTGAAAAATTGGCAGTTTGAAAAATTGGCAGTTGGAAAAATTGGCAGTTGGAAAAATTGGCAGTTGGAAAAATTGGCAGTTGGGAAATTGGCAGTTGGGAAATTGGCAGTTGGGAAATTGGCAGTTGGAAAAATTGGCAGTTGGAAAAATTGGCAGTTGAAAAATTGGCAGTTGAAAAATTGGCAGTTGAAAAATTGGCAGTTGAAAAATTGGCAGTTTGAAAAATTGGCAGTTGGAAAAATTGGCAGTTGGAAAAATTGGCAGTTGGAAAAATTGGCAGTTGGGAAATTGGCAGTTGGGAAATTGGCAGTTGGGAAATTGGCTTTTGGGAATTTTTCGAAATTTGCACTTGAGAAATTGGAAATTGGCAGTTGGGAAAATGGCAGTTGGGAAATTGGCAGTTGAAAAATTGGCAGTTGAAAAATTGGCAGTTGAAAAATTGGCAGTTGAAAAATTGGCAGTTGGAAAAATTGGCAGTTGAAAAAATTGGCAGTTGGAAAAATTGGCAGTTGGAAAAATTGGCAGTTGGAAAAATTGGCAGTTGGAAAAATTGGCAGTTGGGAAATTGGCAGTTGGGAAATTGGCTTTTGGGAATTTTTCGAAATTTGCAGTTGAGAAATTGGAAAATGGCAGTTCAGAAATTGGCAGTTGAAAAATTGGCAGTTGGAAAAGTTGGCAGTTGGAAAATTGGCAGTTTAAAAATAGGAAATTGAAAAATTGGCAGTTGAAAAATTGGCAGTTGAAAAATTGGCAGTGAAAAAATCGGCAGTTGAAAAATTGGCAGTTGAAAAATTGGCAGTTGAAAAATTGGCAGTTGGAAAGATTGGCAGTTGGAAAAATTGGCAGTTGGAAAAATTGGCAGTTGAAAAATGGCAGTTGAAAAATTGGCAGTTGAAAAATTGGCAGTTGAAAAATTGGCAGTTGAAAAATTGGAAGTTGAAAAAATCGGCAGTTGGAAAAATTGGCAGTTGAAAAATTGGCAGTTGAAAAATTGGCAGTTGAAAAATTGGCAGTTGAAAAATTGGCAGTTAAAAAATTGGCAGTTGAAAAATTGGCTGTTGAAAAATTGGCAGTTGGAAAAATTGGCAGTTGGAAAAATTGGCAGTTGAAAAAATTGGCAGTTGAAAAATTGGCAGTTGAAAAATTGGCAGTTGGAAAAATTGGCAGTTGGAAAAATTGGCAGTTGGAAAAATTGGCATTTGGGAAATTGGCAGTTGGGAAATTGGCTTTTGGGAATTTTTCGAAATTTGCAGTTGAGAAATTGGAAAATGGCAGTTGGGAAATTGGCAGTTGAAAAATTGGCAGTTGGGAAATTGGCAGTTGAAAAATTGGCAGTCCAAAAAATGGCAGTTGGAAAAATTGGCAGTGGAAAAATTGGCAGTTGGAAAAATTGGCAGTTGAAAAAATTGGCAGTTGAAAAAATTGGCAGTTGGAAAAATTGGCAGTTGGAAAAATTGGCAGTTGGAAAAATTGGCAGTTGGAAAAATTGGCAGTTGGAAAAATTGGCAGTTGGGAAATTGGCAGTTGGGAAATTGGCTTTTGGGAATTTTTCGAAATTTGCAGTTGAGAAATTGGAAAATGGCAGTTCAGAAATTGGCAGTTGAAAAATTGGCAGTTGAAAAAGTTGGCAGTTGGAAAATTGGCAGTTTAAAAATAGGAAATTGAAAAATTGGCAGTTGAAAAATTGGCAGTTGAAAAATTGGCAGTTGAAAAATTGGCAGTTGAAAAATTGGCAGTTGAAAAATTGGAAGTTAAAAAATTGGCAGTTGAAAAATTGGTAGTTGAAAATTTGGCAGTTGAAAAATTGGCAGTTGAAAAATTGGCAGTTGAAAAAATTGGCAGTTGAAAAAATTGGCAGTTGGAAAAATTGGCAGTTGGAAAAATTGGCAATTGGGAAATTGGCAGTTGGGAAATTGGCTTTTGGGAATTTTTCGAAATTTGCAGTTGAGAAATTGAAAAATGGCAGTTGGGAAATTGGCAGTTGGGAAATTGGCAGTTGAAAAATTGGCAGTTGAAAAATTGGCAGTTGAAAAAATTGGCAGTTGAAAAAATTGGCAGTTGAAAAAATTGGCAGTTGGAAAAATTGGCAGTTGAAAAAATTGGCAGTTGGAAAAATTGGCAGTTGGAAAAATTGGCAGTTGGAAAAATTGGCAGTTGAAAAATTGGCAGTTGAAAAATTGGCAGTTGAAAAATTGGCAGTTGAAAAATTGGCAGTTTGAAAAATTGGCAGTTGGAAAAATTGGCAGTTGGAAAAATTGGCAGTTGGAAAAATTGGCAGTTGGGAAATTGGCAGTTGGGAAATTGGCTTTTGGGAATTTTTCGAAATTTGCACTTGAGAAATTGGAAATTGGCAGTTGGGAAAATGGCAGTTGGGAAATTGGCAGTTGAAAAATTGGCAGTTGAAAAATTGGCAGTTGAAAAATTGGCAGTTGAAAAATTGGCAGTTGGAAAAATTGGCAGTTGAAAAAATTGGCAGTTGGAAAAATTGGCAGTTGGAAAAATTGGCAGTTGGAAAAATTGGCAGTTGGAAAAATTGGCAGTTGGGAAATTGGCAGTTGGGAAATTGGCTTTTGGGAATTTTTCGAAATTTGCAGTTGAGAAATTGGAAAATGGCAGTTCAGAAATTGGCAGTTGAAAAATTGGCAGTTGGAAAAGTTGGCAGTTGGAAAATTGGCAGTTTAAAAATAGGAAATTGAAAAATTGGCAGTTGAAAAATTGGCAGTTGAAAAATTGGCAGTGAAAAAATCGGCAGTTGAAAAATTGGCAGTTGAAAAATTGGCAGTTGAAAAATTGGCAGTTGGAAAAATTGGCAGTTGGAAAAATTGGCAGTTGGAAAAATTGGCAGTTGAAAAATGGCAGTTGAAAAATTGGCAGTTGAAAAATTGGCAGTTGAAAAATTGGCAGTTGAAAAATTGGAAGTTGAAAAAATCGGCAGTTGGAAAAATTGGCAGTTGAAAAATTGGCAGTTGAAAAATTGGCAGTTGAAAAATTGGCAGTTGAAAAATTGGCAGTTAAAAAATTGGCAGTTGAAAAATTGGCTGTTGAAAAATTGGCAGTTGGAAAAATTGGCAGTTGAAAAAATTGGCAGTTGAAAAAATTGGCAGTTGAAAAATTGGCAGTTGAAAAATTGGCAGTTGGAAAAATTGGCAGTTGGAAAAATTGGCAGTTGGAAAAATTGGCATTTGGGAAATTGGCAGTTGGGAAATTGGCTTTTGGGAATTTTTCGAAATTTGCAGTTGAGAAATTGGAAAATGGCAGTTGGGAAATTGGCAGTTGAAAAATTGGCAGTTGGGAAATTGGCAGTTGAAAAATTGGCAGTCCAAAAAATGGCAGTTGGAAAAATTGGCAGTGGAAAAATTGGCAGTTGGAAAAATTGGCAGTTGAAAAAATTGGCAGTTGAAAAAATTGGCAGTTGGAAAAATTGGCAGTTGGAAAAATTGGCAGTTGGAAAAATTGGCAGTTGGAAAAATTGGCAGTTGGAAAAATTGGCAGTTGGGAAATTGGCAGTTGGGAAATTGGCTTTTGGGAATTTTTCGAAATTTGCAGTTGAGAAATTGGAAAATGGCAGTTCAGAAATTGGCAGTTGAAAAATTGGCAGTTGAAAAAGTTGGCAGTTGGAAAATTGGCAGTTTAAAAATAGGAAATTGAAAAATTGGCAGTTGAAAAATTGGCAGTTGAAAAATTGGCAGTTAAAAAATTGGCAGTTGAAAAATTGGAAGTTGAAAATTTGGCAGTTGAAAAAATCGGCAGTTGAAAAAATCGGCAGTTGAAAAATTGGCAGTTGAAAAATTGGCAGTTGAAAAATTGGCAGTTGAAAAATTGGAAGTTAAAAAATTGGCAGTTGAAAAATTGGTAGTTGAAAATTTGGCAGTTGAAAAATTGGCAGTTGAAAAATTGGCAGTTGAAAAATTGGAAATTGAGAAATTGGCAGTTGAAAAATTGGCAGTTGAAAAATTGGCAGTTGGAAAAATTGGCAGTTGGAAAAATAGGCAGTTGAAAAATTGGCAGTTGAAAAAATCGGCAGTTGGAAAAATCGGCAGTTGTAAAAATAGGCAGTTGAAAAATTGGCAGTTGAAAAATTGGCAGTTGAAAAATTGGCATGAAAAATTGGAAATTGAGAAATTGGCAGTTGAAAAATTGGCAGTTGAAAAATTGGCAGTTGGAAAAATTGGCAGTTGGAAAAATTGGCAGTTGGAAAAATTGGCAGTTGAAAAATTGGCAGTTGAAAAATTGGCAGTTGGAAAAATTGGCAGTTGGAAAAATAGGCAGTTTAAAAATTGGCAGTTTAAAAATTGGCAGTTAAAAAATTGGCAGTTGAAAAAATTGGCAGTTGAAAAAATTGGCAGTTGGAAAAATTGGCAGTTGGAAAAATTGGCAGTTAAAAAATTGGCAGTTGAAAAATTGGCAGTTGAAAAATTGGCAGTTGGGAAATTGGCTTTTGGGAATTTTTGAAAATTGGCAATTGAGAAATTGGAAAATGGCAGTTGAAAAATTGGCAGTTGAAAAATTGGCAGTTGAAAAATTGGCAGTTGAAAAATTGGCAGTTGGAAAAGTTGGCAGTTGGAAAATTGGCAGTTTAAAAATAGGAAATTGAGAAATTGGCAGTTGAAAAATTGGCAGTTGGTAAAATTGGCAGTTGAAAAATTGGCAGTTAAAAAAACGGCAGTTGAAAAAATCGGCAGTTGAAGAATTGGCAGTTGAAAAATTGGCAGTTGAAAAATTGGCAGTTGAAAAATTGGCAGTTAAAAAATTGGCAGTTGAAAAATTGGTAGTTGAAAATTTGGCAGTTGAAAAATTGGCAGTTGAAAAAATTGGCAGTTGAAAAAATTGGCAGTTGAAAAAATTGGCAGTTGGAAAAATTGGCAGTTGGAAAAATTGGCAGTTGGAAAAATTGGCAATTGGGAAATTGGCTGTTGGGAAATTGGCTTTTGGGAATTTTTCGAAATTTGCAGTTGAGAAATTGAAAAATGGCAGTTCGGAAATTGGCAGTTGAAAAATTGGCAGTTGAAAAATTGGCAGTTGAAAAAATTGGTAGTTGAAAAAATTGGCAGTTGAAAAAATTGGCAGTTGGAAAAATTGGCAGTTGGAAAAATTGGAAGTTGGAAAAATTGGCAGTTGGAAAAATTGGCAGTTGGAAAAATTGGCAGTTGAAAAATTGGCAGTTGAAAAATTGGCAGTTGGAAAAATTGGCAGTTGGAAAAATTGGCAGTTGAAAAATTGGCAGTTGAAAAATTGGCAGTTGGAAAAATTGGCAGTTTGAAAAATAGGCAGTTGAAAAATTGGCAGTTAAAAAATTGGCAGTTAAAAAATTGGCAGTTGAAAAAATTGGCAGTTGAAAAAATTGGCAGTTGGAAAAATTGGCAGTTGGAAAAATTGGCAGTTGAAAAATTGGCAGTTGAAAAATTGGCAGTTGAAAAATTGGCAGTTGGGAAATTGGCTTTTGGGAATTTTTGAAAATTGGCAATTGAGAAATTGGAAAATGGCAGTTGGGAAATTGGCAGTTGGAAAAATTGGCAGTTGGAAAAATTGGCAGTTGGAAAAATAGGCAGTTGAAAAATTGGCAGTTAAAAAATTGGCAGTTGAAAAAATTGGCAGTTGGAAAAATTGGCAGTTGGAAAAATTGGCAGTTGGAAAAATTGGCAGTTGGAAAAATTGGCAGTTGAAAAATTGGCAGTTGGGAAATTGGCTTTTGGGAATTTTTGAAAATTGGGAGTTGAGAAATTGGAAAATGGCAGTTGGGAAATTGGCAGTTGGGAAATTGGCAGTTGAAAAATTGGCAGTTGAAAAATTGGCAGTTGAAAAATTGGCAGTTGAAAAATTGGCAGTTGAAAAATTGGCAGTTGAAAAAATCGGCAGTTGGAAAAATTGGCAGTTGAAAAATTGGCAGTTGAAAAATTGGCAGTTGAAAAATTGGCAGTTGAAACATTGGCAGTTAAAAAATTGGCAGTTGAAAAAATGGCTGTTGAAAAATGGGCAGTTGGAAAAATTGGCAGTTGGAAAAATTGGCAGTTCGAAAAATTGGCAGTTGGAAAAATTGGCAGTTGAAAAATGGCAGTTGAAAAATTGGCAGTTGAAAAATTGGCAGTTGAAAAATTGGCAGTTGAAAAATTGGAAGTTGAAAAAATCGGCAGTTGGAAAAATTGGCAGTTGAAAAATTGGCAGTTGAAAAATTGGCAGTTGAAAAATTGGCAGTTGAAAAATTGGCAGTTAAAAAATTGGCAGTTGAAAAATTGGCTGTTGAAAAATTGGCAGTTGGAAAAATTGGCAGTTGAAAAAATTGGCAGTTGGAAAAATTGGCAGTTGAAAAATTGGCAGTTGAAAAATTGGCAGTTGAAAAATTGGCAGTTGAAAAATTGGCAGTTGGAAAAATTGGCAGTTTGAAAAATAGGCAGTTGAAAAATTGGCAGTTAAAAAATTGGCAGTTAAAAAATTGGCAGTTGAAAAAATTGGCAGTTGAAAAAATTGGCAGTTGGAAAAATTGGCAGTTGGAAAAATTGGCAGTTGAAAAATTGGCAGTTGAAAAATTGGCAGTTGAAAAATTGGCAGTTGGGAAATTGGCTTTTGGGAATTTTTGAAAATTGGCAATTGAGAAATTGGAAAATGGCAGTTGGGAAATTGGCTGTTGGAAAAATTGGCAGTTGGAAAAATTGGCAGATGAAAAAATTGGCAGTTGAAAAATTGGCAGTTGGAAAAATTGGCAGTTGAAAAAATTGGCAGGTGAAAAATTGGCGGTTGGAAAAATTGGCTTTTGGAAAAATTGGCTTTTGGGAAATTGGCAGTTGGAAAAATTGGCAGTTGGAAAAATTGGCAGTTGGAAAAATTGGCTTTTGGGAAATTGGCAGTTGGAAAAATTGGCAGTTGGAAAAATTGGCAGTTGAAAAATGGCAGTTGAAAAATTGGCAGTTGAAAAATTGGAAGTTGAAAAAATCGGCAGTTGGAAAAATTGGCAGTTGAAAAATTGGCAGTTGAAAAATTGGCAGTTGAAAAATTGGCAGTTGAAAAATTGGCAGTTAAGAAATTGGCAGTTGAAAAATTGGCAGTTGAAAAATTGGCTGTTGGAAAAATTGGCAGTTGAAAAAATTGGCAGTTGAAAAATTGGCAGTTGAAAAATTGGCAGTTGGAAAAATTGGCAGTTGGAAAAATTGGCAGTTGGAAAAATTGGCATTTGGGAAATTGGCAGTTGGGAAATTGGCTTTTGGGAATTTTTCGAAATTTGCAGTTGAGAAATTGGAAAATGGCAGTTGGGAAATTGGCAGTTGAAAAATTGGCAGTTGGGAAATTGGCAGTTGAAAAATTGGCAGTCCAAAAAATGGCAGTTGGAAAAATTGGCAGTTGAAAAATTGGCAGTTGGAAAAATTGGCAGTTGGAAAAATTGGCAGTTGGAAAAATTGGCAGTTGGAAAAATTGGCAGTTGAAAAATTGGCAGTTGAAAAATTGGCAGTTGAAAAATTGGCAGTTGAAAAAGTGGCAGTTAAAAAATTGGCAGTTGGAAAAATTGGCAGTTGGAAAAATTGGCAGTTGGAAAAATTGGCAGTTGGAAAAATTGGCAGTTGGAAAAATAGGCAGTTGAAAAATTGGCTGTTGAAAAAATTGGCAGTTGGAAAAATTGGCAGTTGGAAAAATTGGCAGTTGAAAAATTGGCAGTTGAAAAATTGGCAGTTGGGAAATTGGCTTTTGGGAATTTTTCAAAATTTGCAGTTGAGAAATTGGAAAATGGCAGTTGGGAAATTGGCAGTTGAAAAATTGGCAGTTGAAAAATTGGCAGTTGAAAAATTGGCAGTTGAAAAATTGGCAGTTGAAAAATTGGAAATTGAGAAATTGGCAGTTGAAAAATTGGCAGTTGAAAAATTGGCAGTTGGAAAAATCGGCAGTTGAAAAATTGGCAGTGGAAAAATCGGCAGTTGGAAAAATTGGCAGTTGAAAAATTGGCAGTGGAAAAATTGGAAGTTGAAAAATTGGAAGTTGAAAAATTGGCAGTTGAAAAATTGGCAGTTGAAAAATTGGCAGTTGAAAAATTGGCAGTTGAAAAATTGGCAGTTGAAAAATTGGCAGTTGGAAAAATTGGCAGTTGAAAAAATTGGCAGTTGGAAAAATTGGCAGTTGGAAAAATTGGCAGTTGGAAAAATTGGCAGTTGGAAAAATTGGCAGTTGGAAAAATTGGCAGTTGGGAAATTGGCAGTTGGGAAATTGGCTTTTGGGAATTTTTCGAAATTTGCAGTTGAGAAATTGGAAAATGGCAGTTCAGAAATTGGCAGTTGAAAAATTGGCAGTTGGAAAAGTTGGCAGTTGGAAAATTGGCAGTTTAAAAATAGGAAATTGAAAAATTGGCAGTTGAAAAATTGGCAGTTGAAAAAATTGGCAGTTGGAAAAATTGGCAGTTGAAAAATTGGCAGTTGGAAAAATTGGCAGTTGGAAAAATTGGCAGTTGGAAAAATTGGCAGTTGAAAAATTGGCAGTTGAAAAATTGGCAGTTGAAAAATTGGCAGTTGAAAAAGTGGCAGTTAAAAAATTGGCAGTTGAAAAAATTGGCAGTTGGAAAAATTGGCAGTTGGAAAAATTGGCAGTTGGAAAAATTGGCAGTTGGAAAGATTGGCAGTTGGAAAAATAGGCAGTTGAAAAATTGGCAGTTGAAAAAATTGGCAGTTGGAAAAATTGGCAGTTGGAAAAATTGGCAGTTGGAAAAATTGGCAGTTGAAAAATTGGCAGTTGAAAAATTGGCAGTTGGGAAATTGGCTTTTGGGAATTTTTCAAAATTTGCAGTTGAGAAATTGAAAAATTGGCAGTTGAAAAATTGGCAGTTGAAAAATTGGCAGTAAAAAAATTGGCAGTTGAAAAATTGGAAGTTGAAAATTTGGCAGTTGAAAAAATCGGCAGTTGAAAAAATCGGCAGTTGAAAAATTGGCAGTTGAAAAATTGGCAGTTGAAAAATTGGCAGTTGAAAAATTGGAAGTTAAAAAATTGGCAGTTGAAAAATTGGTAGTTGAAAATTTGGCAGTTGAAAAATTGGCAGTTGAAAAAATTGGCAGTTGAAAAAATTGGCAGTTGGAAAAATTGGAAGTTGGAAAAATTGGCAGTTGGAAAAATTGGCAGTTGGAAAAATTGGCAGTTGAAAAATTGGCAGTTGAAAAATTGGCAGTTGGAAAAATTGGCAGTTGGAAAAATTGGCAGTTGAAAAATTGGCAGTTGAAAAATTGGCAGTTGGAAAAATTGGCAGTTTGAAAAATAGGCAGTTGAAAAATAGGCAGTTGAAAAATTGGCAGTTAAAAAATTGGCAGTTGAAAAAATTGGTAGTTGAAAATTTGGCAGTTGAAAAATTGGTAGTTGAAAATTTGGCAGTTGAAAAATTGGCAGTTGAAAAATTGGCAGTTGAAAAAATTGGCAGTTGAAAAAATTGGCAGTTGGAAAAATTGGAAGTTGGAAAAATTGGCAGTTGGAAAAATTGGCAGTTGGAAAAATTGGCAGTTGAAAAATTGGCAGTTGAAAAATTGGCAGTTGGAAAAATTGGCAGTTGGAAAAATTGGCAGTTGAAAAATTGGCAGTTGAAAAATTGGCAGTTTGAAAAATAGGCAGTTGAAAAATTGGCAGTTTAAAAATTGGCAGTTAAAAAATTGGCAGTTGAAAAAATTGGCAGTTGAAAAAATTGGCAGTTGGAAAAATTGGCAGTTGGAAAAATTGGCAGTTGAAAAACTGGAAGTTGAAAAATTGGCAGTTGAAAAATTGGCAGTTGGAAAATTGGCTTTTGGGAATTTTTGAAAATTGGCAATTGAGAAATTGGCAATTGAGAAATTGGAAAATGGCAGTTGGGAAATTGGCAGTTGGAAAAATTGGCAGTTGGAAAAATAGGCAGTTGAAAAATTGGCAGTTGGGAAATTGGCAGTTGAAAAATTGGCAGTTGAAAAATTGGCAGTTGAAAAATTGGCAGTTGAAAAATTGGCAGTTGAAAAATTGGCAGTTGAAAAATTGGCAGTTGAAAAAATCGGCAGTTGGAAAAATTGGCAGTTGAAAAATTGGCAGTTGAAAAATTGGCAGTTGAAAAATTGGCAGTTGAAAAATTGGCAGTTGAAAAATTGGCAGTTGAAAAAATCGGCAGTTGGAAAAATTGGCAGTTGAAAAAATCGGCAGTTGGAAAAATTGGCAGTTGAAAAATTGGCAGTTGAAAAATTGGCAGTTAAAAAATTGGCAGTTGAAAAATTGGCTGTTGAAAAATGGGCAGTTGGAAAAATTGGCAGTTGGAAAAATTGGCAGTTGAAAAAATTGGCAGTTGGAAAAATTGGCAGTTGAAAAAATTGGCTTTTGGAAAAATTGGCTTTTGGGAAATTGGCAGTTGGAAAAATTGGCAGTTGGAAAAATTGGCAGTTGGAAAAATTGGCAGTTGGAAAAATTGGCAGTTCGAAAAATTGGCAGTTGAAAAAATTGGCAGTTGAAAAAATTGGCAGTTGGAAAAATTGGCAGTTGGAAAAATTGGCTTTTGGAAAAATTGGCTTTTGGGAAATTGGCAGTTGGAAAAATTGGCAGTTGGAAAAATTGGCAGTTGGGAAATTGGCAGTTGAAAAATTGGCAGTTGAAAAATTGGCAGTTGAAAAATTGGCAGTTGAAAAATTGGCAGTTGAAAAATTGGCAGTTGAAAAATTGGCAGTTGAAAAAATCGGCAGTTGGAAAAATTGGCAGTTGAAAAATTGGCAGTTGAAAAATTGGCAGTTGAAAAATTGGCAGTTGAAAAATTGGCAGTTGAAAAATTGGCAGTTGAAAAAATCGGCAGTTGGAAAAATTGGCAGTTGAAAAATTGGCAGTTGAAAAATTGGCAGTTGAAAAATTGGCAGTTGAAAAATTGGCAGTTAAAAAATTGGCAGTTGAAAAATTGGCTGTTGAAAAATGGGCAGTTGGAAAAATTGGCAGTTGGAAAAATTGGCAGTTGAAAAAATTGGCAGTTGGAAAAATTGGCAGTTGAAAAAATTGGCTTTTGGAAAAATTGGCTTTTGGGAAATTGGCAGTTGGAAAAATTGGCAGTTGGAAAAATTGGCAGTTGGAAAAATTGGCAGTTGGAAAAATTGGCAGTTCGAAAAATTGGCAGTTGAAAAAATTGGCAGTTGAAAAAATTGGCAGTTGGAAAAATTGGCAGTTGGAAAAATTGGCTTTTGGAAAAATTGGCTTTTGGGAAATTGGCAGTTGGAAAAATTGGCAGTTGGAAAAATTGGCAGTTGGAAAAATTGGCAGTGCGAAAAATTGGCAGTTGGAAAAATTGGCAGTTGAAAAATGGCAGTTGAAAAATTGGCAGTTGAAAAATTGGCAGTTGAAAAATTGGAAGTTGAAAAAATCGGCAGTTGGAAAAATTGGCAGTTGAAAAATTGGCAGTTGAAAAATTGGCAGTTGAAAAATTGGCAGTTGAAAAATTGGCAGTTAAAAAATTGGCAGTTGAAAAATTGGCTGTTGAAAAATTGGCAGTTGGAAAAATTGGCAGTTGAAAAAATTGGCAGTTGGAAAAATTGGCAGTTGAAAAATTGGCAGTTGAAAAATTGGCAGTTGAAAAATTGGCAGTTGAAAAATTGGCAGTTGGAAAAATTGGCAGTTTGAAAAATAGGCAGTTGAAAAATTGGCAGTTAAAAAATTGGCAGTTAAAAAATTGGCAGTTGAAAAAATTGGCAGTTGAAAAAATTGGCAGTTGGAAAAATTGGCAGTTGGAAAAATTGGCAGTTGAAAAATTGGCAGTTGAAAAATTGGCAGTTGAAAAATTGGCAGTTGGGAAATTGGCTTTTGGGAATTTTTGAAAATTGGCAATTGAGAAATTGGAAAATGGCAGTTGGGAAATTGGCTGTTGGAAAAATTGGCAGTTGGAAAAATTGGCAGATGAAAAAATTGGCAGTTGAAAAATTGGCAGTTGGAAAAATTGGCAGTTGAAAAAATTGGCAGGTGAAAAATTGTCGGTTGGAAAAATTGGCTTTTGGAAAAATTGGCTTTTGGGAAATTGGCAGTTGGAAAAATTGGCAGTTGGAAAAATTGGCAGTTGGAAAAATTGGCAGTTGGAAAAATTGGCAGTTGAAAAATTGGAAGTTGAAAAAATCGGCAGTTGGAAAAATTGGCAGTTGAAAAATTGGCAGTTGAAAAATTGGCAGTTGAAAAATTGGCAGTTAAGAAATTGGCTGTTGAAAAATTGGCAGTTGGAAAAATTGGCAGTTGAAAAAATTGGCAGTTGAAAAAATTGGCAGTTGAAAAATTGGCAGTTGAAAAATTGGCAGTTGGAAAAATTGGCAGTTGGAAAAATTGGCAGTTGGAAAAATTGGCATTTGGGAAATTGGCAGTTGGGAAATTGGCTTTTGGGAATTTTTCGAAATTTGCAGTTGAGAAATTGGAAAATGGCAGTTGGGAAATTGGCAGTTGAAAAATTGGCAGTTGGGAAATTGGCAGTTGAAAAATTGGCAGTCCAAAAAATGGCAGTTGGAAAAATTGGCAGTTGAAAAATTGGCAGTTGGAAAAATTGGCAGTTGGAAAAATTGGCAGTAGGAAAAATTGGCAGTTGGAAAAATTGGCAGTTGAAAAATTGGCAGTTGAAAAATTGGCAGTTGAAAAATTGGCAGTTGAAAAATTGGCAGTTAAAAAATTGGCAGTTGAAAAATTGGCAGTTGAAAAATTGGCGGTTGGAAAAATTGGCTTTTGGAAAAATTGGCTTTTGGGAAATTGGCAGTTGGAAAAATTGGCAGTTGGAAAAATTGGCAGTTGGAAAAATTGGCAGTTGGAAAAATTGGCAGTTGAAAAATTGGAAGTTGAAAAAATCGGCAGTTGGAAAAATTGGCAGTTGAAAAATTGGCAGTTGAAAAATTGGCAGTTGAAAAATTGGCAGTTGAAAAATTGGCAGTTAAGAAATTGGCAGTTGAAAAATTGGCTGTTGAAAAATTGGCAGTTGGAAAAATTGGCAGTTGAAAAAATTGGCAGTTGAAAAAATTGGCAGTTGAAAAATTGGCAGTTGAAAAATTGGCAGTTGGAAAAATTGGCATTTGGGAAATTGGCAGTTGGGAAATTGGCTTTTGGGAATTTTTCGAAATTTGCAGTTGAGAAATTGGAAAATGGCAGTTGGGAAATTGGCAGTTGAAAAATTGGCAGTTGGGAAATTGGCAGTTGAAAAATTGGCAGTCCAAAAAATGGCAGTTGGAAAAATTGGCAGTTGAAGAATTGGCAGTTGGAAAAATTGGCAGTTGGAAAAATTGGCAGTTGGAAAAATTGGCAGTTGGAAAAATTGGCAGTTGAAAAATTGGCAGTTGAAAAATTGGCAGTTGAAAAATTGGCAGTTGAAAAAGTGGCAGTTAAAAAATTGGCAGTTGGAAAAATTGGCAGTTGGAAAAATTGGCAGTTGGAAAAATTGGCAGTTGGAAAAATTGGCAGTTGGAAAAATAGGCAGTTGAAAAATTGGCAGTTGGAAAAATTGGCAGTTGGAAAAATTGGCAGTTGGAAAAATTGGCAGTTGAAAAATTGGAAGTTGAAAAATTGGCAGTTGAAAAATTGGCAGTTGAAAAATTGGCAGTTGAAAAATTGGCAGTTGAAAAATTTGCAGTTGAAAAATTGGCAGTTGAAAAATTGAAAATTGAGAAATTGGCAGTTGAAAAATTGGCAGTTGAAAAATTGGCAGTTGAAAAATTGGCAGTTGGAAAAATTGGCAGTTGGAAAAATTGGCAGTTGGAAAAATTGGCAGTTGAAAAATTGGCAGTTGGAAAAATTGGCAGTTGGAAAAATAGGCAGTTGAAAAATTGGCAGTTTAAAAATTGGCAGTTAAAAAATTGGCAGTTGAAAAAATTGGCAGTTGAAAAAATTGGCAGTTGGAAAAATTGGCAGTTGGAAAAATTGGCAGTTGAAAAATTGGCAGTTGAAAAATTGGCAGTTGGGAAATTGGCAGTTAAAAAATTGGCAGTTGAAAAAATTGGCAGTTGGAAAAATTGGCAGTTGGAAAAATTGGCAGTTGGAAAAATTGGCAGTTGGAAAAATTGGCAGTTGAAAAATTGGCAGTTGGGAAATTGGCTTTTGGGAATTTTTGAAAATTGGCAATTGAGAAATTGGAAAATGGCAGTTGGGAAATTGGCAGTTGGAAAAATTGGCAGTTGGAAAAATTGGCAGTTGGAAAAATAGGCAGTTGAAAAATTGGCAGTTAAAAAATTGGCAGTTGAAAAAATTGGCAGTTGGAAAAATTGGCAGTTGGAAAAATTGGCAGTTGGAAAAATTGGCAGTTGGAAAAATTGGCAGTTGAAAAATTGGCAGTTGGGAAATTGGCTTTTGGGAATTTTTGAAAATTGGGAGTTGAGAAATTGGAAAATGGCAGTTGGGAAATTGGCAGTTGGGAAATTGGCAGTTGAAAAATTGGCAGTTGAAAAATTGGCAGTTGAAAAATTGGCAGTTGAAAAATTGGCAGTTGAAAAAATCGGCAGTTGGAAAAATTGGCAGTTGAAAAATTGGCAGTTGAAAAATTGGCAGTTGAAAAATTGGCAGTTGAAAAATTGGCAGTTGGAAAAGTTGGCAGTTGGAAAATTGGCAGTTGAAAAATTGGCAGTTGGGAAATTGGCTTTTGGGAATTTTTGAAAATTGGCAATTGAGAAATTGGAAAATGGCAGTTGGGAAATTGGCAGTTGGAAAAATTGGCAGTTGGAAAAATTGGCAGTTGGAAAAATAGGCAGTTGAAAAATTGGCAGTTAAAAAATTGGCAGTTGAAAAAATTGGCAGTTGGAAAAATTGGCAGTTGGAAAAATTGGCAGTTGGAAAAATTGGCAGTTGGAAAAATTGGCAGTTGAAAAATTGGCAGTTGGGAAATTGGCTTTTGGGAATTTTTGAAAATTGGGAGTTGAGAAATTGGAAAATGGCAGTTGGGAAATTGGCAGTTGGGAAATTGGCAGTTGAAAAATTGGCAGTTGAAAAATTGGCAGTTGAAAAATTGGCAGTTGAAAAATTGGCAGTTGAAAAAATCGGCAGTTGAAAAATTGGCAGTTGAAAAATTGGCAGTTGGGAAATTGGCTTTTGGGAATTTTTGAAAATTGGCAATTGAGAAATTGGAAAATGGCAGTTGGGAAATTGGCAGTTGGAAAAATTGGCAGTTGGAAAAATTGGCAGTTGGAAAAATTGGCAGTTGGAAAAATAGGCAGTTGAAAAAATTGGCAGTTGGGAAATTGGCAGTTGGGAAATTGGCAGTTGGGAAATTGGCTTTTGGGAATTTTTCGAAATTTGCACTTGAGAAATTGGAAATTGGCAGTTGGGAAATTGGAAAATGGCAGTTGGGAAAATGGCAGTCGGGAAATTGGCAGTTGAAAAATTGGCAGTTGAAAAATTGGCAGTTGAAAAATTGGCAGTTGAAAAATTGGCAGTTGAAAAATTGGCAGTTGGGAAATTGGCTTTTGGGAATTTTTCCAAATTTGCAGTTGAGAAATTGGAAAATGGCAGTTGGGAAATTGGCAGTTGGAAAAGTTGGCAGTTGGAAAATTGGCAGTTTAAAAATAGGAAATTTAGAAATTGGCAGTTGAAAAATTGGCAGTTGGAAAAATTGGCAGTTGAAAAATTGGCAGTTAAAAAAACGGCAGTTGAAAAAATCGGCAGTTGAAAAATTGGCAGTTGAAAAATTGGCAGTTGAAAAATTGGCAGTTGAAAAATTGGCAGTTAAAAAATTGGCAGTTGAAAAATTGGTAGTTGAAAATTTGGCAGTTGAAAAATTGGCAGTTGAAAAATTGGCAGTTGAAAAAATTGGCAGTTGGAAAAATTGGCAGTTGGAAAAATTGGCAGTTGGAAAAATTGGCAGTTGGAAAAATTGGCAGTTGGAAAAATTGGCAATTGGGAAATTGGCAGTTGGGAAATTGGCTTTTGGGAATTTTTCGAAATTTGCAGTTGAGAAATTGAAAAATGGCAGTTGGGAAATTGGCAGTTGAAAAATTGGCAGTTGAAAAATTGGCAGTTGAAAAAATTGGCAGTTGAAAAAATTGGCAGTTTGAAAAATTGGCAGTTGAAAAAATTGGCAGTTGGAAAAATTGGCAGTTGGAAAAATTGGCAGTTGGAAAAATTGGCAGTTGGAAAAATTGGCAGTTGAAAAATTGGCAGTTGAAAAATTGGCAGTTGAAAAAATTGGCAGTTGGGAAATTGGCAGTTGGGAAATTGGCAGTTGGGAAATTGGCTTTTGGGAATTTTTCGAAATTTGCACTTGAGAAATTGGAAATTGGCAGTTGGGAAATTGGAAAATGGCAGTTGGGAAAATGGCAGTCGGGAAATTGGCAGTTGAAAAATTGGCAGTTGAAAAATTGGCAGTTGAAAAATTGGCAGTTGAAAAATTGGCAGTTGAAAAATTGGCAGTTGGGAAATTGGCTTTTGGGAATTTTTCAAAATTTGCAGTTGAGAAATTTGAAAATGGCAGTTGGGAAATTGGCAGTTGGGAAATTGGCAGTTGGAAAATTGGCAGTTGAAAAATTAGCAGTTGAAAAATTGGCAGTTGAAAAATTGGAAATTGAGAAATTGGCAGTTGAAAAATTGGCAGTTGAAAAATTGGCAGTTGGAAAAATTGGCAGTTGGAAAAATAGGCAGTTGAAAAATTGGCAGTTGAAAAAATCCGCAGTTGGAAAAATCGGCAGTTGGAAAAATAGGCAGTTGAAAAATTGGCAGTTGAAAAATTGGCAGTTGAAAAATTGGCAGGAAAAATTGGCATGAAAAATTGGAAATTGAGAAATTGGCAGTTGGAAAAATTGGCAGTTGAAAAAATTGGCAGTTGAAAAAATTGGCAGTTGGAAAAATTGGCAGTTGGAAAAATTGGCTTTTGGAAAAATTGGCTTTTGGGAAATTGGCAGTTGGAAAAATTGGCAGTTGGAAAAATTGGCAGTTGAAAAATTGGCAGTTGGAAAAATTGGCAGTTGGAAAAATTGGCAGTTGGAAAAATTGGCAGTTGAAAAATTGGCAGTTGAAAAATTGGCAGTTGAAAAATTGGTAGTTGAAAAATTGGCAGTTGAAAAATTGGAAATTGAGAAATTGGCAGTTGAAAAATTGGCATTTGAAAAATTGGCAGTTGAAAAATTGGCAGTTGGAAAAATTGGCAGTTGGAAAAATTGGCAGTTGGAAAAATTGGAAGTTGGAAAAATTGGCAGTTGGAAAAATTGGCAGTTGGAAAAATTGGCAGTTGGGAAATTGGCTTTTGGGAATTTTTGAAAATTGGCAATTGAGAAATTGGAAAATGGCAGTTGGGAAATTGGCAGTTGGAAAAATTGGCAATTGGGAAATTGGCAGTTGGGAAATTGGCTTTTGGGAATTTTTCGAAATTTGCAGTTGAGAAATTGAAAAATGGCAGTTGGGAAATTGGCAGTTGAAAAATTGGCAGTTGAAAAATTGGCAGTTGAAAAAATTGGCAGTTGAAAAAATTGGCAGTTTGAAAAATTGGCAGTTGAAAAAATTGGCAGTTGGAAAAATTGGCAGTTGGAAAAATTGGCAGTTGGAAAAATTGGCAGTTGGAAAAATTGGCAGTTGAAAAATTGGCAGTTGAAAAATTGGCAGTTGAAAAAATTGGCAGTTGGGAAATTGGCAGTTGGGAAATTGGCAGTTGGGAAATTGGCTTTTGGGAATTTTTCGAAATTTGCACTTGAGAAATTGGAAATTGGCAGTTGGGAAATTGGAAAATGGCAGTTGGGAAAATGGCAGTCGGGAAATTGGCAGTTGAAAAATTGGCAGTTGAAAAATTGGCAGTTGAAAAATTGGCAGTTGAAAAATTGGCAGTTGAAAAATTGGCAGTTGGGAAATTGGCTTTTGGGAATTTTTCAAAATTTGCAGTTGAGAAATTTGAAAATGGCAGTTGGGAAATTGGCAGTTGGGAAATTGGCAGTTGGAAAATTGGCAGTTGAAAAATTAGCAGTTGAAAAATTGGCAGTTGAAAAATTGGAAATTGAGAAATTGGCAGTTGAAAAATTGGCAGTTGAAAAATTGGCAGTTGGAAAAATTGGCAGTTGGAAAAATAGGCAGTTGAAAAAATTGGCAGTTGGGAAATTGGCAGTTGGGAAATTGGCAGTTGGGAAATTGGCTTTTGGGAATTTTTCGAAATTTGCACTTGAGAAATTGGAAATTGGCAGTTGGGAAATTGGAAAATGGCAGTTGGGAAAATGGCAGTCGGGAAATTGGCAGTTGAAAAATTGGCAGTTGAAAAATTGGCAGTTGAAAAATTGGCAGTTGAAAAATTGGCAGTTGAAAAATTGGCAGTTGGGAAATTGGCTTTTGGGAATTTTTCCAAATTTGCAGTTGAGAAATTGGAAAATGGCAGTTGGGAAATTGGCAGTTGGAAAAGTTGGCAGTTGGAAAATTGGCAGTTTAAAAATAGGAAATTTAGAAATTGGCAGTTGAAAAATTGGCAGTTGGAAAAATTGGCAGTTGAAAAATTGGCAGTTAAAAAAACGGCAGTTGAAAAAATCGGCAGTTGAAAAATTGGCAGTTGAAAAATTGGCAGTTGAAAAATTGGCAGTTGAAAAATTGGCAGTTGAAAAATTGGCAGTTGAAAAATTGGTAGTTGAAAATTTGGCAGTTGAAAAATTGGCAGTTGAAAAATTGGCAGTTGAAAAAATTGGCAGTTGGAAAAATTGGCAGTTGGAAAAATTGGCAGTTGGAAAAATTGGCAGTTGGAAAAATTGGCAGTTGGAAAAATTGGCAATTGGGAAATTGGCAGTTGGGAAATTGGCTTTTGGGAATTTTTCGAAATTTGCAGTTGAGAAATTGAAAAATGGCAGTTGGGAAATTGGCAGTTGAAAAATTGGCAGTTGAAAAATTGGCAGTTGAAAAAATTGGCAGTTGAAAAAATTGGCAGTTTGAAAAATTGGCAGTTGAAAAAATTGGCAGTTGGAAAAATTGGCAGTTGGAAAAATTGGCAGTTGGAAAAATTGGCAGTTGGAAAAATTGGCAGTTGAAAAATTGGCAGTTGAAAAATTGGCAGTTGAAAAAATTGGCAGTTGGGAAATTGGCAGTTGGGAAATTGGCAGTTGGGAAATTGGCTTTTGGGAATTTTTCGAAATTTGCACTTGAGAAATTGGAAATTGGCAGTTGGGAAATTGGAAAATGGCAGTTGGGAAAATGGCAGTCGGGAAATTGGCAGTTGAAAAATTGGCAGTTGAAAAATTGGCAGTTGAAAAATTGGCAGTTGAAAAATTGGCAGTTGAAAAATTGGCAGTTGGGAAATTGGCTTTTGGGAATTTTTCAAAATTTGCAGTTGAGAAATTTGAAAATGGCAGTTGGGAAATTGGCAGTTGGGAAATTGGCAGTTGGAAAATTGGCAGTTGAAAAATTAGCAGTTGAAAAATTGGCAGTTGAAAAATTGGAAATTGAGAAATTGGCAGTTGAAAAATTGGCAGTTGAAAAATTGGCAGTTGGAAAAATTGGCAGTTGGAAAAATAGGCAGTTGAAAAATTGGCAGTTGAAAAAATCCGCAGTTGGAAAAATCGGCAGTTGGAAAAATAGGCAGTTGAAAAATTGGCAGTTGAAAAATTGGCAGTTGAAAAATTGGCAGGAAAAATTGGCATGAAAAATTGGAAATTGAGAAATTGGCAGTTGGAAAAATTGGCAGTTGAAAAAATTGGCAGTTGAAAAAATTGGCAGTTGGAAAAATTGGCAGTTGGAAAAATTGGCTTTTGGAAAAATTGGCTTTTGGGAAATTGGCAGTTGGAAAAATTGGCAGTTGGAAAAATTGGCAGTTGAAAAATTGGCAGTTGGAAAAATTGGCAGTTGGAAAAATTGGCAGTTGGAAAAATTGGCAGTTGAAAAATTGGCAGTTGAAAAATTGGCAGTTGAATAATTGGTAGTTGAAAAATTGGCAGTTGAAAAATTGGAAATTGAGAAATTGGCAGTTGAAAAATTGGCATTTGAAAAATTGGCAGTTGAAAAATTGGCAGTTGGAAAAATTGGCAGTTGGAAAAATTGGCAGTTGGAAAAATTGGCAGTTGAAAAATTGGCAGTTGAAAAATTGGCAGTTAAAAAATTGGCAGTTGAAAAAATTGGCAGTTGGAAAAATTGGCAGTTGGAAAAATTGGCAGTTGAAAAATTGGCAGTTGAAAAAATCGGCAGTTGGAAAAATTGGCAGTTGAAAAATTGGCAGGTGAAAAATTGGCAGTTGAAAAATTGGCAGTTGAAAATTTGGCAGTTGAAAAATTGGCATTTGAAAAATTGGCAGTTGAAAAAATCGGCAGTTGGAAAAATTGGCAGTTGAAAAATTGGCAGTTGAAAAATTGGCAGTTGAAAAATTGGCAGTTGAAAATTTGGCAGTTGAAAAATTGGCATTTGAAAAATTGGCAGTTGAAAAAATCGGCAGTTGGAAAAATTGGCAGTTGAAAAATTGGCAGTTGAAAAATTGGCAGTTGAAAAATTGGCAGTTAAAAAAATTGGCAGTTGAAAAATTGGCAGTTGAAAAAATTGGCAGTTGAAAAAATTGGCAGTTGGAAAAATTGGCAGTTGGAAAAATTGGCAGTTGGAAAAATTGGCAGTTGGAAAAATTGGCAGTTGGGAAATTGGCAGTTGGGAAATTGGCTTTTGGGAATTTTTCGAAATTTGCCGTTGAGAAATTGGAAAATGGCAGTTCAGAAATTGGCAGTTGAAAAATTGGCAGTTGGAAAAATTGGCAGTTGGAAAAATTGGCAGTTGAAAAATTGGCAGTAGAAAAATTGGCAGTTGAAAAATTGGCAGTTGGAAAAGTTGGCAGTTGGAAAATTGGCAGTTTAAAAATACGGAAATTGAGAAATTGGCAGTTGAAAAATTGGCAATTGAAAAATTGGCAGTTGAAAAATTGGCAGTAGAAAAATTGGCAGTTAAAAAAATGGCAGTTGAAAAATTGGCAGTTGAAAATTTGGCAGTTGAAAAAATCGGCAGTTGAAAAAATCGGCAGTTGAAGAATTGGCAGTTGAAAAATTGGCAGTTGAAAAATTGGCAGTTGAAAAATTGGCAGTTGAAAAATTGGCAGTTGGAATAAATTGGCAGTTGGAAATATTGGCAGTTGGAAAAATTGGCAGTTGGAAAAATTGGCAGTTGGGAAATTGGCTTTTGGGAATTTTTGAAAATTGGCAATTGAGAAATTGGAAAATGGCAGTTGGGAAATTGGCAGTTAGAAAAATTGGCAGTTGGAAAAATTGGCAGTTGGAAAAATTGGCAGTTGAAAAATTGGCAGTTAAAAAATTGGCAGTTGAAAAAATTGGCAGTTGGAAAAATTGGCAGTTGGAAAAATTGGCAGTTGAAAAATTGGCAGTTGAAAAATTGGCAGTTGAAAAATTGGCAGTTGGGAAATTGGCTTTTGGGAATTTTTGAAAATTGGCAGTTGAGAAATTGGAAAATGGAAGTTGGGAAATTGGCAGTTGGGAAATTGGCAGTTGAAAAATTGGCAGTTGAAAAATTGGCAGTTGAAAATTTGGCAGTTGAAAAATTGGCAGTTAAAAAATTGGCAGTTGAAAAAATTGGCAGTTGGAAAAATTGGCAGTTGGAAAAATTGGCAGTTGAAAATTTGGCAGTTGAAAAAATCGGCAGTTGAAAAAATCGGCAGTTGAAGAATTGGCAGTTGAAAAATTGGCAGTTGAAAAATTGGCAGTTGAAAAATTGGCAGTTGAAAAATTGGCAGTTGGAAAAATTGGCAGTTGGAAATATTGGCAGTTGGAAAAATTGGCAGTTGGAAAAATTGGCAGTTGGGAAATTGGCTTTTGGGAATTTTTGAAAATTGGCAATTGAGAAATTGGAAAATGGCAGTTGGGAAATTGGCAGTTAGAAAAATTGGCAGTTGGAAAAATTGGCAGTTGGAAAAATTGGCAGTTGAAAAATTGGCAGTTAAAAAATTGGCAGTTGAAAAAATTGGCAGTTGGAAAAATTGGCAGTTGGAAAAATTGGCAGTTGAAAAATTGGCAGTTGAAAAATTGGCAGTTGAAAAATTGGCAGTTGGGAAATTGGCTTTTGGGAATTTTTGAAAATTGGCAGTTGAGAAATTGAAAAATGGAAGTTGGGAAATTGGCAGTTGGGAAATTGGCAGTTGAAAAATTGGCAGTTGAAAAATTGGCAGTTGAAAATTTGGCAGTTGAAAAATTGGCAGTTAAAAAATTGGCAGTTGAAAAAATTGGCAGTTGGAAAAATTGGCAGTTGGAAAAATTGGCAGTTGGAAAAATTGGCAGTTGGAAAAATTGGCAGTTGAAAAATTGGCAGTTGGGATATTGGCTTTTGGGAATTTTTGAAAATTGGGAGTTGAGAAATTGGAAAATGGCAGTTGGGAAATTGGCAGTTGGGAAATTGGCAGTTGAAAAATTGGCAGTTGAAAAATTGGCAGTTGAAAAATTGGCAGTTGAAAAATTGGCATGAAAAATTGGAAATTGAGAGATTGGCAGTTGAAAAATTGGCAGTTGAAAAATTGGCAGTTGAAAAATTGGCAGTTGGAAAAATTGGCAGTTGGAAAAATTGGCAGTTGGAAAAATTGGCAGTTGGAAAAATTGGCAGTTAAAAAATTGGCAGTTGAAAAAATTGGCAGTTGAAAAAATTGGCAGTTGGAAAAATTGGCAGTTGGAAAAATTGGCAGTTGAAAAATTGGCAGTTGAAAAATTGGCAGTTGGGAAATTGGCTTTTGGGAATTTTTGAAAATTGGCAATTGAGAAATTGGAAAATGGCAGTTGAAAAATTGGCAGTTGAAAAATTGGCAGTTGAAAAATTGGCAGTTGAAAAATTGGCAATTGAAAAATTGGCAGTTGGAAAAGTTGGCAGTTGGAAAATTGGCAGTTTAAAAATAGGAAATTGAGAAATTGGCAGTTGAAAAATTGGCAGTTGGAAAAATTGGCAGTTGAAAAATTGGCAGTTAAAAAAACGGCAGTTGAAAAAATCGGCAGTTGAAGAATTGGCAGTTGAAAAATTGGCAGTTGAAAAATTGGCAGTTGAAAAATTGGCAGTTAAAAAATTGGCAGTTGAAAAATTGGTAGTTGAAAATTTGGCAGTTGAAAAATTGGCAGTTGAAAAATTGGCAGTTGAAAAAATTGGCAGTTGGAAAAATTGGCAGTTGGAAAAATTGGCAGTTGGAAAAATTGGCAGTTGGAAAAATTGGCAATTGGGAAATTGGCTGTTGGGAAATTGGCTTTTGGGAATTTTTCGAAATTTGCAGTTGAGAAATTGAAAAATGGCAGTTGGAAAAATTGGCAGTTGGAAAAATTGGCAGTTGGAAAAATTGGCAGTTGGAAAAATTGGCAGTTGAAAAATTGGCAGTTGAAAAATTGGCAGTTGGAAAAATTGGCAGTTGGAAAAATTGGCAGTTGGAAAAATTGGCAGTTGAAAAATTGGCAGTTGAAAAATTGGCAGTTGGAAAAATTGGCAGTTTGAAAAATAGGCAGTTGAAAAATTGGCAGTTTAAAAATTGGCAGTTAAAAAATTGGCAGTTGAAAAAATTGGCAGTTGAAAAAATTGGCAGTTGGAAAAATTGCCAGTTGGAAAAATTGGCAGTTGAAAAATTGGCAGTTGAAAAATTGGCAGTTGAAAAATTGGCAGTTGGGAAATTGGCTTTTGGGAATTTTTGAAAATTGGCAATTGAGAAATTGGAAAATGGCAGTTGGGAAATTGGCAGTTGGAAAAATTGGCAGTTGGAAAAATTGGCAGTTGGAAAAATAGGCAGTTGAAAAATTGGCAGTTAAAAAATTGGCAGTTGAAAAAATTGGCAGTTGGAAAAATTGGCAGTTGGAAAAATTGGCAGTTGGAAAAATTGGCAGTTGGAAAAATTGGCAGTTGAAAAATTGGCAGTTGGGAAATTGGCTTTTGGGAATTTTTGAAAATTGGGAGTTGAGAAATTGGAAAATGGCAGTTGGGAAATTGGCAGTTGGGAAATTGGCAGTTGAAAAATTGGCAGTTGAAAAATTGGCAGTTGAAAAATTGGCAGTTGAAAAATTGGCAGTTGAAAAAATCGGCAGTTGGAAAAATTGGCAGTTGAAAAATTGGCAGTTGAAAAATTGGCAGTTGAAAAATTGGCAGTTGAAAAATTGGCAGTTAAAAAATTGGCAGTTGAAAAATTGGCTGTTGAAAAATTGGCAGTTGAAAAATTGGCAGTTGAAAAATTGGCAGTTGGAAAAATTGGCTTTTGGGAAATTGGCTTTTGGGAAATTGGAAATTGGCAGTTCTGAAATTGGAAATTGGAATTTGGCAGTTGCGAAATTGGCAGTTGGAAAAATTGGCAGTTGGAAAAATTGGCAGTTGGAAAAATTGGCAGTTGGAAAAATTGGCAGTTGGAAAAATTGGCAGTTGAAAAATTGGCAGTTGAAAAATTGGCAGTTGGAAAAATTGGCAGTTGGAAAAATTGGCAGTTGAAAAATTGGCAGTTGAAAAATTGGCAGTTGGAAAAATTGGCAGTTTGAAAAATAGGCAGTTGAAAAATTGGCAGTTTAAAAATTGGCAGTTAAAAAATTGGCAGTTGAAAAAATTGGCAGTTGAAAAAATTGGCAGTTGGAAAAATTGCCAGTTGGAAAAATTGGCAGTTGAAAAATTGGCAGTTGAAAAATTGGCAGTTGAAAAATTGGCAGTTGGGAAATTGGCTTTTGGGAATTTTTGAAAATTGGCAATTGAGAAATTGGAAAATGGCAGTTGGGAAATTGGCAGTTGGAAAAATTGGCAGTTGGAAAAATTGGCAGTTGGAAAAATAGGCAGTTGAAAAATTGGCAGTTAAAAAATTGGCAGTTGAAAAAATTGGCAGTTGGAAAAATTGGCAGTTGGAAAAATTGGCAGTTGGAAAAATTGGCAGTTGGAAAAATTGGCAGTTGAAAAATTGGCAGTTGGGAAATTGGCTTTTGGGAATTTTTGAAAATTGGGAGTTGAGAAATTGGAAAATGGCAGTTGGGAAATTGGCAGTTGGGAAATTGGCAGTTGAAAAATTGGCAGTTGAAAAATTGGCAGTTGAAAAATTGGCAGTTGAAAAATTGGCAGTTGAAAAAATCGGCAGTTGAAAAATTGGCAGTTGAAAAATTGGCAGTTGAAAAATTGGCAGTTGAAAAATTGGCAGTTAAAAAATTGGCAGTTGAAAAATTGGCTGTTGAAAAATTGGCAGTTGAAAAATTGGCAGTTGAAAAATTGGCAGTTGGAAAAATTGGCTTTTGGGAAATTGGCTTTTGGGAAATTGGAAATTGGCAGTTCTGAAATTGGAAATTGGAATTTGGCAGTTGCGAAATTGGCAGTTGGAAAAATTGGCAGTTGGAAAAATTGGCAGTTGGAAAAATTGGCAGTTGGAAAAATTGGCAGTTGGAAAAATTGGCAGTTGAAAAATTGGCAGTTGAAAAATTGGCAGTTGAAAAATTGGCAATTGGGGAATTGGCAGTTGAGAAATTGGAAATTGGAAATTGGCAGTTGGGAAATTGGCAGTTGGAAAAATTGGCAGTTGTAAAAATTGGCAGTTGTAAAAATTGGCAGTTGTAAAAATTGACAGTTGGAAAAATTGGCAGTTGGAAAAATTGGCAGTTGGGAAATTGGCAGTTGGGAAATTGGCAGTTCGGAAATTGGCTTTTGGGAAATTGGCTTTTGGGAATTTTTGAAAATTGGCAATTGAGAAATTGGAAAATGGCAGTTGGGAAATTGGCAGTTGGAAAAATTGGCATTTGGAAAAATAGGCAGTTGAAAAATTGGAAGTTAAAAAATTGGCAGTTGAAAAAATTGGCAGTTGGAAAAATTGGCAGTTGGAAAAATTGGCAGTTGGAAAAATTGGCAGTTGGAAAAATTGGCAGTTGAAAAATTGGCAGTTGGGAAATTGGCTTTTGGGAATTTTTGAAAATTGGGAGTTGAGAAATTGGAAAATGGCAGTTGGGAAATTGGCAGTTGGGAAATTGGCAGTTGAAAAATTGGCAGTTGAAAAATTGGCAGTTGAAAAATTGGCAGTTAAAAAATTGGCAGTTGAAAAATTGGCTGTTGAAAAATGGGCAGTTGGAAAAATTGGCAGTTGAAAAATTGGCAGTTGGAAAAATTGGCAGTTGGGAAATTGGAAGTTGGGAAATTGGCAGTTGGAAAAATTGGCAGTTGAAAAAATTGGCAGTTGAAAAATTGGCAGTTGAAAAATTGGCAGTTGAAAAATTGGCAGTTGGGAAATTGGCTTTTGGGAATTTTTGAAAATTGGGAGTTGAGAAATTGGAAAATGGCAGTTGGGAAATTGGCAGTTGGGAAATTGGCAGTTGAAAAATTGGCAGTTGAAAAATTGGCAGTTGAAAAATTGGCAGTTAAAAAATTGGCAGTTGAAAAATTGGCTGTTGAAAAATTGGCAGTTGAAAAAATTGGCAGTTGAAAAATTGGCAGTTGGAAAAATTGGCAGTTGGGAAATTGGAAGTTGGGAAATTGGCAGTTGGAAAAATTGGCAGTTGAAAAAATTGGCAGTTGAAAAATTGGCAGTTGAAAAATTGGCAGTAGAAAAATTGGCAGTTGAAAAATTGGCAGTTGAAAAATTGGCAGTTGAAAAATTGGCAGTTGAAAAATTGGCAGTTGGGAAATTGGCTTTTGGGAATTTTTCAAAATTTGCAGTTGAGAAATTGGAAAATGGCAGTTGGGAAATTGGCAGTTGAAAAATTGGCAGGGAAATTGGCAGTTGAAAAATTGGCAGTCCAAAAAATGGCAGTTGGAAAAATTGGTAGTTGAAAAATTGGCAGTTGGAAAAATTGGCAGTTGGAAAAATTGGCAGTTGGAAAAATCGGCAGTTGAAAAATTGGCAGTTGGAAAAATCGGCAGTTGAAAAATTGGCAGTTGAAAAAATCGGTGGCAGTTGAAAAATTGGCAGTTGAAAAATTGGAAGTTGAAAAATTGGCAGTTGAAAAATTGGCAGTTGAAAAATTGGCAGTTGAAAAATTGGCAGTTGAAAAATTGGCAGTTGAAAAAATTGGCAATGTGAAAAATTGGCAATGTGAAAAATTGGCAGTTGGAAAAATTGGCAGTTGGAAAAATTGGCAGTTGGAAAAATTGGCAGTTGGAAAAATTGGCAGTTGGAAAAATTGGCAGTTGGGAAATTGGCAGTTGGGCAATTGGCTTTTGGGAATTTTTCGAAATTTGCAGTTGAGAAATTGGAAAATGGCAGTTCAGAAATTGGCAGTTGAAAAATTGGCAGTTGAAAAATTGGCAGTTGAAAAAATTGGCAATGTGAAAAATTGGCAATGTGAAAAATTGGCAGTTGGAAAAATTGGCAGTTGGAAAAATTGGCAGTTGGAAAAATTGGCAGTTGGAAAAATTGGCAGTTGGAAAAATTGGCAGTTGGGAAATTGGCAGTTGGGCAATTGGCTTTTGGGAATTTTTCGAAATTTGCACTTGAGAAATTGGAAATTGGCAGTTGGGAAATTGGAAAATGGCAGTTGGGAAAATGGCAGTCGGGAAATTGGCAGTTGAAAAATTGGCAGTTGAAAAATTGGCAGTTGAAAAATTGGCAGTTGAAAAATTGGCAGTTGAAAAATTGGCAGTTGGGAAATTGGCTTTTGGGAATTTTTCAAAATTTGCAGTTGAGAAATTTGAAAATGGCAGTTGGGAAATTGGCAGTTGGGAAATTGGCAGTTGGAAAATTGGCAGTTGAAAAATTAGCAGTTGAAAAATTGGCAGTTGAAAAATTGGAAATTGAGAAATTGGCAGTTGAAAAATTGGCAGTTGAAAAATTGGCAGTTGGAAAAATTGGCAGTTGGAAAAATAGGCAGTTGAAAAATTGGCAGTTGAAAAAATCCGCAGTTGGAAAAATCGGCAGTTGGAAAAATAGGCAGTTGAAAAATTGGCAGTTGAAAAATTGGCAGTTGAAAAATTGGCAGGAAAAATTGGCATGAAAAATTGGAAATTGAGAAATTGGCAGTTGGAAAAATTGGCAGTTGAAAAAATTGGCAGTTGAAAAATTGGCAGTTGGAAAAATTGGCAGTTGGAAAAATTGGCTTTTGGAAAAATTGGCTTTTGGGAAATTGGCAGTTGGAAAAATTGGCAGTTGGAAAAATTGGCAGTTGAAAAATTGGCAGTTGGAAAAATTGGCAGTTGGAAAAATTGGCAGTTGGAAAAATTGGCAGTTGAAAAATTGGCAGTTGAAAAATTGGCAGTTGAAAAATTGGTAGTTGAAAAATTGGCAGTTGAAAAATTGGAAATTGAGAAATTGGCAGTTGAAAAATTGGCATTTGAAAAATTGGCAGTTGAAAAATTGGCAGTTGGAAAAATTGGCAGTTGGAAAAATTGGCAGTTGGAAAAATTGGAAGTTGGAAAAATTGGCAGTTGGAAAAATTGGCAGTTGGAAAAATTGGCAGTTGGGAAATTGGCTTTTGGGAATTTTTGAAAATTGGCAATTGAGAAATTGGAAAATGGCAGTTGGGAAATTGGCAGTTGGAAAAATTGGCAATTGGGAAATTGGCAGTTGGGAAATTGGCTTTTGGGAATTTTTCGAAATTTGCAGTTGAGAAATTGAAAAATGGCAGTTGGGAAATTGGCAGTTGAAAAATTGGCAGTTGAAAAATTGGCAGTTGAAAAAATTGGCAGTTGAAAAAATTGGCAGTTTGAAAAATTGGCAGTTGAAAAAATTGGCAGTTGGAAAAATTGGCAGTTGGAAAAATTGGCAGTTGGAAAAATTGGCAGTTGGAAAAATTGGCAGTTGAAAAATTGGCAGTTGAAAAATTGGCAGTTGAAAAAATTGGCAGTTGGGAAATTGGCAGTTGGGAAATTGGCAGTTGGGAAATTGGCTTTTGGGAATTTTTCGAAATTTGCACTTGAGAAATTGGAAATTGGCAGTTGGGAAATTGGAAAATGGCAGTTGGGAAAATGGCAGTCGGGAAATTGGCAGTTGAAAAATTGGCAGTTGAAAAATTGGCAGTTGAAAAATTGGCAGTTGAAAAATTGGCAGTTGAAAAATTGGCAGTTGGGAAATTGGCTTTTGGGAATTTTTCAAAATTTGCAGTTGAGAAATTTGAAAATGGCAGTTGGGAAATTGGCAGTTGGGAAATTGGCAGTTGGAAAATTGGCAGTTGAAAAATTAGCAGTTGAAAAATTGGCAGTTGAAAAATTGGAAATTGAGAAATTGGCAGTTGAAAAATTGGCAGTTGAAAAATTGGCAGTTGGAAAAATTGGCAGTTGGAAAAATAGGCAGTTGAAAAAATTGGCAGTTGGGAAATTGGCAGTTGGGAAATTGGCAGTTGGGAAATTGGCTTTTGGGAATTTTTCGAAATTTGCACTTGAGAAATTGGAAATTGGCAGTTGGGAAATTGGAAAATGGCAGTTGGGAAAATGGCAGTCGGGAAATTGGCAGTTGAAAAATTGGCAGTTGAAAAATTGGCAGTTGAAAAATTGGCAGTTGAAAAATTGGCAGTTGAAAAATTGGCAGTTGGGAAATTGGCTTTTGGGAATTTTTCCAAATTTGCAGTTGAGAAATTGGAAAATGGCAGTTGGGAAATTGGCAGTTGGAAAAGTTGGCAGTTGGAAAATTGGCAGTTTAAAAATAGGAAATTTAGAAATTGGCAGTTGAAAAATTGGCAGTTGGAAAAATTGGCAGTTGAAAAATTGGCAGTTAAAAAAACGGCAGTTGAAAAAATCGGCAGTTGAAAAATTGGCAGTTGAAAAATTGGCAGTTGAAAAATTGGCAGTTGAAAAATTGGCAGTTAAAAAATTGGCAGTTGAAAAATTGGTAGTTGAAAATTTGGCAGTTGAAAAATTGGCAGTTGAAAAATTGGCAGTTGAAAAAATTGGCAGTTGGAAAAATTGGCAGTTGGAAAAATTGGCAGTTGGAAAAATTGGCAGTTGGAAAAATTGGCAGTTGGAAAAATTGGCAATTGGGAAATTGGCAGTTGGGAAATTGGCTTTTGGGAATTTTTCGAAATTTGCAGTTGAGAAATTGAAAAATGGCAGTTGGGAAATTGGCAGTTGAAAAATTGGCAGTTGAAAAATTGGCAGTTGAAAAAATTGGCAGTTGAAAAAATTGGCAGTTTGAAAAATTGGCAGTTGAAAAAATTGGCAGTTGGAAAAATTGGCAGTTGGAAAAATTGGCAGTTGGAAAAATAAGCAGTTGGAAAAATTGGCAGTTGAAAAATTGGCAGTTGAAAAATTGGCAGTTGAAAAAATTGGCAGTTGGGAAATTGGCAGTTGGGAAATTGGCAGTTGGGAAATTGGCTTTTGGGAATTTTTCGAAATTTGCACTTGAGAAATTGGAAATTGGCAGTTGGGAAATTGGAAAATGGCAGTTGGGAAAATGGCAGTCGGGAAATTGGCAGTTGAAAAATTGGCAGTTGAAAAATTGGCAGTTGAAAAATTGGCAGTTGAAAAATTGGCAGTTGAAAAATTGGCAGTTGGGAAATTGGCTTTTGGGAATTTTTCAAAATTTGCAGTTGAGAAATTTGAAAATGGCAGTTGGGAAATTGGCAGTTGGGAAATTGGCAGTTGGAAAATTGGCAGTTGAAAAATTAGCAGTTGAAAAATTGGCAGTTGAAAAATTGGAAATTGAGAAATTGGCAGTTGAAAAATTGGCAGTTGAAAAATTGGCAGTTGGAAAAATTGGCAGTTGGAAAAATAGGCAGTTGAAAAATTGGCAGTTGAAAAAATCCGCAGTTGGAAAAATCGGCAGTTGGAAAAATAGGCAGTTGAAAAATTGGCAGTTGAAAAATTGGCAGTTGAAAAATTGGCAGGAAAAATTGGCATGAAAAATTGGAAATTGAGAAATTGGCAGTTGGAAAAATTGGCAGTTGAAAAAATTGGCAGTTGAAAAAATTGGCAGTTGGAAAAATTGGCAGTTGGAAAAATTGGCTTTTGGAAAAATTGGCTTTTGGGAAATTGGCAGTTGGAAAAATTGGCAGTTGGAAAAATTGGCAGTTGAAAAATTGGCAGTTGGAAAAATTGGCAGTTGGAAAAATTGGCAGTTGGAAAAATTGGCAGTTGAAAAATTGGCAGTTGAAAAATTGGCAGTTGAAAAATTGGTAGTTGAAAAATTGGCAGTTGAAAAATTGGAAATTGAGAAATTGGCAGTTGAAAAATTGGCATTTGAAAAATTGGCAGTTGAAAAATTGGCAGTTGGAAAAATTGGCAGTTGGAAAAATTGGCAGTTGGAAAAATTGGCAGTTGAAAAATTGGCAGTTGAAAAATTGGCAGTTAAAAAATTGGCAGTTGAAAAAATTGGCAGTTGGAAAAATTGGCAGTTGGAAAAATTGGCAGTTGAAAAATTGGCAGTTGAAAAAATCGGCAGTTGGAAAAATTGGCAGTTGAAAAATTGGCAGGTGAAAAATTGGCAGTTGAAAAATTGGCAGTTGAAAATTTGGCAGTTGAAAAATTGGCATTTGAAAAATTGGCAGTTGAAAAAATCGGCAGTTGGAAAAATTGGCAGTTGAAAAATTGGCAGTTGAAAAATTGGCAGTTGAAAAATTGGCAGTTGAAAATTTGGCAGTTGAAAAATTGGCATTTGAAAAATTGGCAGTTGAAAAAATCGGCAGTTGGAAAAATTGGCAGTTGAAAAATTGGCAGTTGAAAAATTGGCAGTTGAAAAATTGGCAGTTAAAAAAATTGGCAGTTGAAAAATTGGCAGTTGAAAAAATTGGCAGTTGAAAAAATTGGCAGTTGGAAAAATTGGCAGTTGGAAAAATTGGCAGTTGGAAAAATTGGCAGTTGGAAAAATTGGCAGTTGGGAAATTGGCAGTTGGGAAATTGGCTTTTGGGAATTTTTCGAAATTTGCCGTTGAGAAATTGGAAAATGGCAGTTCAGAAATTGGCAGTTGAAAAATTGGCAGTTGGAAAAATTGGCAGTTGGAAAAATTGGCAGTTGAAAAATTGGCAGTAGAAAAATTGGCAGTTGAAAAATTGGCAGTTGGAAAAGTTGGCAGTTGGAAAATTGGCAGTTTAAAAATACGGAAATTGAGAAATTGGCAGTTGAAAAATTGGCAATTGAAAAATTGGCAGTTGAAAAATTGGCAGTAGAAAAATTGGCAGTTAAAAAAATGGCAGTTGAAAAATTGGCAGTTGAAAATTTGGCAGTTGAAAAAATCGGCAGTTGAAAAAATCGGCAGTTGAAGAATTGGCAGTTGAAAAATTGGCAGTTGAAAAATTGGCAGTTGAAAAATTGGCAGTTGAAAAATTGGCAGTTGGAATAAATTGGCAGTTGGAAATATTGGCAGTTGGAAAAATTGGCAGTTGGAAAAATTGGCAGTTGGGAAATTGGCTTTTGGGAATTTTTGAAAATTGGCAATTGAGAAATTGGAAAATGGCAGTTGGGAAATTGGCAGTTAGAAAAATTGGCAGTTGGAAAAATTGGCAGTTGGAAAAATTGGCAGTTGAAAAATTGGCAGTTAAAAAATTGGCAGTTGAAAAAATTGGCAGTTGGAAAAATTGGCAGTTGGAAAAATTGGCAGTTGAAAAATTGGCAGTTGAAAAATTGGCAGTTGAAAAATTGGCAGTTGGGAAATTGGCTTTTGGGAATTTTTGAAAATTGGCAGTTGAGAAATTGGAAAATGGAAGTTGGGAAATTGGCAGTTGGGAAATTGGCAGTTGAAAAATTGGCAGTTGAAAAATTGGCAGTTGAAAATTTGGCAGTTGAAAAATTGGCAGTTAAAAAATTGGCAGTTGAAAAAATTGGCAGTTGGAAAAATTGGCAGTTGGAAAAATTGGCAGTTGAAAATTTGGCAGTTGAAAAAATCGGCAGTTGAAAAAATCGGCAGTTGAAGAATTGGCAGTTGAAAAATTGGCAGTTGAAAAATTGGCAGTTGAAAAATTGGCAGTTGAAAAATTGGCAGTTGGAAAAATTGGCAGTTGGAAATATTGGCAGTTGGAAAAATTGGCAGTTGGAAAAATTGGCAGTTGGGAAATTGGCTTTTGGGAATTTTTGAAAATTGGCAATTGAGAAATTGGAAAATGGCAGTTGGGAAATTGGCAGTTAGAAAAATTGGCAGTTGGAAAAATTGGCAGTTGGAAAAATTGGCAGTTGAAAAATTGGCAGTTAAAAAATTGGCAGTTGAAAAAATTGGCAGTTGGAAAAATTGGCAGTTGGAAAAATTGGCAGTTGAAAAATTGGCAGTTGAAAAATTGGCAGTTGAAAAATTGGCAGTTGGGAAATTGGCTTTTGGGAATTTTTGAAAATTGGCAGTTGAGAAATTGAAAAATGGAAGTTGGGAAATTGGCAGTTGGGAAATTGGCAGTTGAAAAATTGGCAGTTGAAAAATTGGCAGTTGAAAATTTGGCAGTTGAAAAATTGGCAGTTAAAAAATTGGCAGTTGAAAAAATTGGCAGTTGGAAAAATTGGCAGTTGGAAAAATTGGCAGTTGGAAAAATTGGCAGTTGGAAAAATTGGCAGTTGAAAAATTGGCAGTTGGGAAATTGGCTTTTGGGAATTTTTGAAAATTGGGAGTTGAGAAATTGGAAAATGGCAGTTGGGAAATTGGCAGTTGGGAAATTGGCAGTTGAAAAATTGGCAGTTGAAAAATTGGCAGTTGAAAAATTGGCAGTTGAAAAATTGGCATGAAAAATTGGAAATTGAGAGATTGGCAGTTGAAAAATTGGCAGTTGAAAAATTGGCAGTTGAAAAATTGGCAGTTGGAAAAATTGGCAGTTGGAAAAATTGGCAGTTGGAAAAATTGGCAGTTGGAAAAATTGGCAGTTAAAAAATTGGCAGTTGAAAAAATTGGCAGTTGAAAAAATTGGCAGTTGGAAAAATTGGCAGTTGGAAAAATTGGCAGTTGAAAAATTGGCAGTTGAAAAATTGGCAGTTGGGAAATTGGCTTTTGGGAATTTTTGAAAATTGGCAATTGAGAAATTGGAAAATGGCAGTTGAAAAATTGGCAGTTGAAAAATTGGCAGTTGAAAAATTGGCAGTTGAAAAATTGGCAATTGAAAAATTGGCAGTTGGAAAAGTTGGCAGTTGGAAAATTGGCAGTTTAAAAATAGGAAATTGAGAAATTGGCAGTTGAAAAATTGGCAGTTGGAAAAATTGGCAGTTGAAAAATTGGCAGTTAAAAAAACGGCAGTTGAAAAAATCGGCAGTTGAAGAATTGGCAGTTGAAAAATTGGCAGTTGAAAAATTGGCAGTTGAAAAATTGGCAGTTAAAAAATTGGCAGTTGAAAAATTGGTAGTTGAAAATTTGGCAGTTGAAAAATTGGCAGTTGAAAAATTGGCAGTTGAAAAAATTGGCAGTTGGAAAAATTGGCAGTTGGAAAAATTGGCAGTTGGAAAAATTGGCAGTTGGAAAAATTGGCAATTGGGAAATTGGCTGTTGGGAAATTGGCTTTTGGGAATTTTTCGAAATTTGCAGTTGAGAAATTGAAAAATGGCAGTTGGAAAAATTGGCAGTTGGAAAAATTGGCAGTTGGAAAAATTGGCAGTTGGAAAAATTGGCAGTTGAAAAATTGGCAGTTGAAAAATTGGCAGTTGGAAAAATTGGCAGTTGGAAAAATTGGCAGTTGGAAAAATTGGCAGTTGAAAAATTGGCAGTTGAAAAATTGGCAGTTGGAAAAATTGGCAGTTTGAAAAATAGGCAGTTGAAAAATTGGCAGTTTAAAAATTGGCAGTTAAAAAATTGGCAGTTGAAAAAATTGGCAGTTGAAAAAATTGGCAGTTGGAAAAATTGCCAGTTGGAAAAATTGGCAGTTGAAAAATTGGCAGTTGAAAAATTGGCAGTTGAAAAATTGGCAGTTGGGAAATTGGCTTTTGGGAATTTTTGAAAATTGGCAATTGAGAAATTGGAAAATGGCAGTTGGGAAATTGGCAGTTGGAAAAATTGGCAGTTGGAAAAATTGGCAGTTGGAAAAATAGGCAGTTGAAAAATTGGCAGTTAAAAAATTGGCAGTTGAAAAAATTGGCAGTTGGAAAAATTGGCAGTTGGAAAAATTGGCAGTTGGAAAAATTGGCAGTTGGAAAAATTGGCAGTTGAAAAATTGGCAGTTGGGAAATTGGCTTTTGGGAATTTTTGAAAATTGGGAGTTGAGAAATTGGAAAATGGCAGTTGGGAAATTGGCAGTTGGGAAATTGGCAGTTGAAAAATTGGCAGTTGAAAAATTGGCAGTTGAAAAATTGGCAGTTGAAAAATTGGCAGTTGAAAAAATCGGCAGTTGGAAAAATTGGCAGTTGAAAAATTGGCAGTTGAAAAATTGGCAGTTGAAAAATTGGCAGTTGAAAAATTGGCAGTTAAAAAATTGGCAGTTGAAAAATTGGCTGTTGAAAAATTGGCAGTTGAAAAATTGGCAGTTGAAAAATTGGCAGTTGGAAAAATTGGCTTTTGGGAAATTGGCTTTTGGGAAATTGGAAATTGGCAGTTCTGAAATTGGAAATTGGAATTTGGCAGTTGCGAAATTGGCAGTTGGAAAAATTGGCAGTTGGAAAAATTGGCAGTTGGAAAAATTGGCAGTTGGAAAAATTGGCAGTTGGAAAAATTGGCAGTTGAAAAATTGGCAGTTGAAAAATTGGCAGTTGGAAAAATTGGCAGTTGGAAAAATTGGCAGTTGAAAAATTGGCAGTTGAAAAATTGGCAGTTGGAAAAATTGGCAGTTTGAAAAATAGGCAGTTGAAAAATTGGCAGTTTAAAAATTGGCAGTTAAAAAATTGGCAGTTGAAAAAATTGGCAGTTGAAAAAATTGGCAGTTGGAAAAATTGCCAGTTGGAAAAATTGGCAGTTGAAAAATTGGCAGTTGAAAAATTGGCAGTTGAAAAATTGGCAGTTGGGAAATTGGCTTTTGGGAATTTTTGAAAATTGGCAATTGAGAAATTGGAAAATGGCAGTTGGGAAATTGGCAGTTGGAAAAATTGGCAGTTGGAAAAATTGGCAGTTGGAAAAATAGGCAGTTGAAAAATTGGCAGTTAAAAAATTGGCAGTTGAAAAAATTGGCAGTTGGAAAAATTGGCAGTTGGAAAAATTGGCAGTTGGAAAAATTGGCAGTTGGAAAAATTGGCAGTTGAAAAATTGGCAGTTGGGAAATTGGCTTTTGGGAATTTTTGAAAATTGGGAGTTGAGAAATTGGAAAATGGCAGTTGGGAAATTGGCAGTTGAAAAATTGGCAGTTGAAAAATTGGCAGTTGAAAAATTGGCAGTTGAAAAATTGGCAGTTGAAAAAATCGGCAGTTGGAAAAATTGGCAGTTGAAAAATTGGCAGTTGAAAAATTGGCAGTTGAAAAATTGGCAGTTGAAAAATTGGCAGTTAAAAAATTGGCAGTTGAAAAATTGGCTGTTGAAAAATTGGCAGTTGAAAAATTGGCAGTTGAAAAATTGGCAGTTGGAAAAATTGGCTTTTGGGAAATTGGCTTTTGGGAAATTGGAAATTGGCAGTTCTGAAATTGGAAATTGGAATTTGGCAGTTGCGAAATTGGCAGTTGGAAAAATTGGCAGTTGGAAAAATTGGCAGTTGGAAAAATTGGCAGTTGGAAAAATTGGCAGTTGGAAAAATTGGCAGTTGAAAAATTGGCAGTTGAAAAATTGGCAGTTGAAAAATTGGCAATTGGGGAATTGGCAGTTGAGAAATTGGAAATTGGAAATTGGCAGTTGGGAAATTGGCAGTTGGAAAAATTGGCAGTTGTAAAAATTGGCAGTTGTAAAAATTGGCAGTTGTAAAAATTGACAGTTGGAAAAATTGGCAGTTGGAAAAATTGGCAGTTGGGAAATTGGCAGTTGGGAAATTGGCAGTTCGGAAATTGGCTTTTGGGAAATTGGCTTTTGGGAATTTTTGAAAATTGGCAATTGAGAAATTGGAAAATGGCAGTTGGGAAATTGGCAGTTGGAAAAATTGGCATTTGGAAAAATAGGCAGTTGAAAAATTGGAAGTTAAAAAATTGGCAGTTGAAAAAATTGGCAGTTGGAAAAATTGGCAGTTGGAAAAATTGGCAGTTGGAAAAATTGGCAGTTGGAAAAATTGGCAGTTGAAAAATTGGCAGTTGGGAAATTGGCTTTTGGGAATTTTTGAAAATTGGGAGTTGAGAAATTGGAAAATGGCAGTTGGGAAATTGGCAGTTGGGAAATTGGCAGTTGAAAAATTGGCAGTTGAAAAATTGGCAGTTGAAAAATTGGCAGTTAAAAAATTGGCAGTTGAAAAATTGGCTGTTGAAAAATGGGCAGTTGGAAAAATTGGCAGTTGAAAAAATTGGCAGTTGAAAAAATTGGCAGTTGGAAATATTGGCAGTTGGAAAAATTGGCAGTTGAAAAAATTGGCAGTTGAAAAATTGGCAGTTGGAAAAATTGGCAGTTGGGAAATTGGAAGTTGGGAAATTGGCAGTTGGAAAAATTGGCAGTTGAAAAAATTGGCAGTTGAAAAATTGGCAGTTGAAAAATTGGCAGTAGAAAAATTGGCAGTTGAAAAATTGGCAGTTGAAAAATTGGCAGTTGAAAAATTGGCAGTTGAAAAATTGGCAGTTGGGAAATTGGCTTTTGGGAATTTTTCAAAATTTGCAGTTGAGAAATTGGAAAATGGCAGTTGGGAAATTGGCAGTTGAAAAATTGGCAGGGAAATTGGCAGTTGAAAAATTGGCAGTCCAAAAAATGGCAGTTGGAAAAATTGGTAGTTGAAAAATTGGCAGTTGGAAAAATTGGCAGTTGGAAAAATTGGCAGTTGGAAAAATCGGCAGTTGAAAAATTGGCAGTTGGAAAAATCGGCAGTTGAAAAATTGGCAGTTGAAAAAATCGGTGGCAGTTGAAAAATTGGCAGTTGAAAAATTGGAAGTTGAAAAATTGGCAGTTGAAAAATTGGCAGTTGAAAAATTGGCAGTTGAAAAATTGGCAGTTGAAAAATTGGCAGTTGAAAAAATTGGCAATGTGAAAAATTGGCAATGTGAAAAATTGGCAGTTGGAAAAATTGGCAGTTGGAAAAATTGGCAGTTGGAAAAATTGGCAGTTGGAAAAATTGGCAGTTGGAAAAATTGGCAGTTGGGAAATTGGCAGTTGGGCAATTGGCTTTTGGGAATTTTTCGAAATTTGCAGTTGAGAAATTGGAAAATGGCAGTTCAGAAATTGGCAGTTGAAAAATTGGCAGTTGGAAAAGTTGGCAGTTGGAAAATTGGCAGTTTAAAAATAGGAAATTGAAAAATTGGCAGTTGAAAAATTGGCAGTTGAAAAATTGGCAGTTAAAAAATTGGCAGTTGAAAAATTGGAAGTTGAAAATTTGGCAGTTGAAAAAATCGGCAGTTGAAAAAATCGGCAGTTGAAAAATTGGCAGTTGAAAAATTGGCAGTTGAAAAATTGGCAGTTGAAAAATTGGAAGTTAAAAAATTGGCAGTTGAAAAATTGGTAGTTGAAAATTTGGCAGTTGAAAAATTGGCAGTTGAAAAATTGGCAGTTGAAAAAATTGGCAGTTGAAAAAATTGGCAGTTGGAAAAATTGGCAGTTGGAAAAATTGGCAATTGGGAAATTGGCAGTTGGGAAATTGGCTTTTGGGAATTTTTCGAAATTTGCAGTTGAGAAATTGAAAAATGGCAGTTGGGAAATTGGCAGTTGGGAAATTGGCAGTTGAAAAATTGGCAGTTGAAAAATTGGCAGTTGAAAAAATTGGCAGTTGAAAAAATTGGCAGTTGAAAAAATTGGCAGTTGGAAAAATTGGCAGTTGAAAAAATTGGCAGTTGGAAAAATTGGCAGTTGGAAAAATTGGCAGTTGGAAAAATTGGCAGTTGAAAAATTGGCAGTTGAAAAATTGGCAGTTGAAAAATTGGCAGTTGAAAAATTGGCAGTTTGAAAAATTGGCAGTTGGAAAAATTGGCAGTTGGAAAAATTGGCAGTTGGAAAAATTGGCAGTTGGGAAATTGGCAGTTGGGAAATTGGCAGTTGGGAAATTGGCTTTTGGGAATTTTTCGAAATTTGCACTTGAGAAATTGGAAATTGGCAGTTGGGAAAATGGCAGTTGGGAAATTGGCAGTTGAAAAATTGGCAGTTGAAAAATTGGCAGTTGAAAAATTGGCAGTTGAAAAATTGGCAGTTGGAAAAATTGGCAGTTGAAAAAATTGGCAGTTGGAAAAATTGGCAGTTGGAAAAATTGGCAGTTGGAAAAATTGGCAGTTGGAAAAATTGGCAGTTGGGAAATTGGCAGTTGGGAAATTGGCTTTTGGGAATTTTTCGAAATTTGCAGTTGAGAAATTGGAAAATGGCAGTTCAGAAATTGGCAGTTGAAAAATTGGCAGTTGGAAAAGTTGGCAGTTGGAAAATTGGCAGTTTAAAAATAGGAAATTGAAAAATTGGCAGTTGAAAAATTGGCAGTTGAAAAATTGGCAGTGAAAAAATCGGCAGTTGAAAAATTGGCAGTTGAAAAATTGGCAGTTGAAAAATTGGCAGTTGAAAAATTGGAAGTTAAAAAATTTGGCAGTTGAAAAATTGGCAGTTGAAAAAATTGGCAGTTGAAAAAATTGGCAGTTGGAAAAATTGGCAGTTGAAAATTTGGCAGTTGAAAAATTGGCAGTTGAAAAATTGGCAGTTGAAAAATTGGCAGTTGAAAAATTGGCATGAAAAATTGGAAATTGAGAGATTGGCAGTTGAAAAATTGGCAGTTGAAAAATTGGCAGTTGAAAAATTGGCAGTTGGAAAAATTGGCAGTTGGAAAAATTGGCAGTTGGAAAAATTGGCAGTTGGAAAAATTGGCAGTTAAAAAATTGGCAGTTGAAAAAATTGGCAGTTGAAAAAATTGGCAGTTGGAAAAATTGGCAGTTGGAAAAATTGGCAGTTGAAAAATTGGCAGTTGAAAAATTGGCAGTTGGGAAATTGGCTTTTGGGAATTTTTGAAAATTGGCAATTGAGAAATTGGAAAATGGCAGTTGAAAAATTGGCAGTTGAAAAATTGGCAGTTGAAAAATTGGCAGTTGAAAAATTGGCAATTGAAAAATTGGCAGTTGGAAAAGTTGGCAGTTGGAAAATTGGCAGTTTAAAAATAGGAAATTGAGAAATTGGCAGTTGAAAAATTGGCAGTTGGAAAAATTGGCAGTTGAAAAATTGGCAGTTAAAAAAACGGCAGTTGAAAAAATCGGCAGTTGAAGAATTGGCAGTTGAAAAATTGGCAGTTGAAAAATTGGCAGTTGAAAAATTGGCAGTTAAAAAATTGGCAGTTGAAAAATTGGTAGTTGAAAATTTGGCAGTTGAAAAATTGGCAGTTTAAAAATTGGCAGTTAAAAAATTGGCAGTTGAAAAAATTGGCAGTTGAAAAAATTGGCAGTTGGAAAAATTGGCAGTTGGAAAAATTGGCAGTTGAAAAATTGGCAGTTGAAAAATTGGCAGTTGAAAAATTGGCAGTTGGGAAATTGGCTTTTGGGAATTTTTGAAAATTGGCAATTGAGAAATTGGAAAATGGCAGTTGGGAAATTGGCAGTTGGAAAAATTGGCAGTTGGAAAAATTGGCAGTTGGAAAAATAGGCAGTTGAAAAATTGGCAGTTAAAAAATTGGCAGTTGAAAAAATTGGCAGTTGGAAAAATTGGCAGTTGGAAAAATTGGCAGTTGGAAAAATTGGCAGTTGGAAAAATTGGCAGTTGAAAAATTGGCAGTTGGGAAATTGGCTTTTGGGAATTTTTGAAAATTGGGAGTTGAGAAATTGGAAAATGGCAGTTGGGAAATTGGCAGTTGGGAAATTGGCAGTTGAAAAATTGGCAGTTGAAAAATTGGCAGTTGAAAAATTGGCAGTTGAAAAATTGGGAGTTGAAAAAATCGGCAGTTGGAAAAATTGGCAGTTGAAAAATTGGCAGTTGAAAAATTGGCAGTTGAAAAATTGGCAGTTGAAAAATTGGCAGTTAAAAAATTGGCAGTTGAAAAATTGGCTGTTGAAAAATTGGCAGTTGAAAAATTGGCAGTTGAAAAATTGGCAGTTGGAAAAATTGGCTTTTGGGAAATTGGCTTTTGGGAAATTGGAAATTGGCAGTTCTGAAATTGGAAATTGGAATTTGGCAGTTGCGAAATTGGCAGTTGGAAAAATTGGCAGTTGGAAAAATTGGCAGTTGGAAAAATTGGCAGTTGGAAAAATTGGCAGTTGGAAAAATTGGCAGTTGAAAAATTGGCAGTTGAAAAATTGGCAGTTGAAAAATTGGCAATTGGGGAATTGGCAGTTGAGAAATTGGAAATTGGAAATTGGCAGTTGGGAAATTGGCAGTTGGAAAAATTGGCAGTTGTAAAAATTGGCAGTTGTAAAAATTGGCAGTTGTAAAAATTGACAGTTGGAAAAATTGGCAGTTGGAAAAATTGGCAGTTGGGAAATTGGCAGTTGGGAAATTGGCAGTTCGGAAATTGGCTTTTGGGAAATTGGCTTTTGGGAATTTTTGAAAATTGGCAATTGAGAAATTGGAAAATGGCAGTTGGGAAATTGGCAGTTGGAAAAATTGGCATTTGGAAAAATAGGCAGTTGAAAAATTGGAAGTTAAAAAATTGGCAGTTGAAAAAATTGGCAGTTGGAAAAATTGGCAGTTGGAAAAATTGGCAGTTGGAAAAATTGGCAGTTGGAAAAATTGGCAGTTGAAAAATTGGCAGTTGGGAAATTGGCTTTTGGGAATTTTTGAAAATTGGGAGTTGAGAAATTGGAAAATGGCAGTTGGGAAATTGGCAGTTGGGAAATTGGCAGTTGAAAAATTGGCAGTTGAAAAATTGGCAGTTGAAAAATTGGCAGTTAAAAAATTGGCAGTTGAAAAATTGGCTGTTGAAAAATGGGCAGTTGGAAAAATTGGCAGTTGAAAAAATTGGCAGTTGAAAAAATTGGCAGTTGGAAATATTGGCAGTTGGAAAAATTGGCAGTTGAAAAAATTGGCAGTTGAAAAATTGGCAGTTGGAAAAATTGGCAGTTGGGAAATTGGAAGTTGGGAAATTGGCAGTTGGAAAAATTGGCAGTTGAAAAAATTGGCAGTTGAAAAATTGGCAGTTGAAAAATTGGCAGTAGAAAAATTGGCAGTTGAAAAATTGGCAGTTGAAAAATTGGCAGTTGAAAAATTGGCAGTTGAAAAATTGGCAGTTGGGAAATTGGCTTTTGGGAATTTTTCAAAATTTGCAGTTGAGAAATTGGAAAATGGCAGTTGGGAAATTGGCAGTTGAAAAATTGGCAGTTGGAAAAGTTGGCAGTTGAAAAATTGGCAGTCCAAAAAATGGCAGTTGGAAAAATTGGCAGTTGAAAAATTGGCAGTTGAAAAATTGGCAGTTAAAAAATTGGCAGTTGAAAAATTGGAAGTTGAAAATTTGGCAGTTGAAAAAATCGGCAGTTGAAAAAATCGGCAGTTGAAAAATTGGCAGTTGAAAAATTGGCAGTTGAAAAATTGGCAGTTGAAAAATTGGAAGTTAAAAAATTGGCAGTTGAAAAATTGGTAGTTGAAAATTTGGCAGTTGAAAAATTGGCAGTTGAAAAATTGGCAGTTGAAAAAATTGGCAGTTGAAAAAATTGGCAGTTGGAAAAATTGGCAGTTGGAAAAATTGGCAATTGGGAAATTGGCAGTTGGGAAATTGGCTTTTGGGAATTTTTCGAAATTTGCAGTTGAGAAATTGAAAAATGGCAGTTGGGAAATTGGCAGTTGGGAAATTGGCAGTTGAAAAATTGGCAGTTGAAAAATTGGCAGTTGAAAAAATTGGCAGTTGAAAAAATTGGCAGTTGAAAAAATTGGCAGTTGGAAAAATTGGCAGTTGAAAAAATTGGCAGTTGAAAAAATTGGCAATTGGGAAATTGGCAGTTGGGAAATTGGCTTTTGGGAATTTTTCGAAATTTGCAGTTGAGAAATTGAAAAATGGCAGTTGGGAAATGGCAGTTGGGAAATTGGCAGTTGAAAAATTGGCAGTTGAAAAAATTAGCAGTTGGAAAAATTGGCAGTTGAAAAAATTGGCAGTTGAAAAATTGGCAGTTGAAAAATTGGCAGTTGAAAAATTGGAAATTGAGAAATTGGCAGTTGGAAAAATTGGCAGTTGAAAAATTGGCAGTTGAAAAATTGGCAGTTGAAAAATTGGCAGTTGAAAAATTGGCAGTTGGAAAAATTGGCAGTTGGAAAAATTGGCATTTGGGAAATTGGCAGTTGGGAAATTGGCTTTTGGGAATTTTTCGAAATTTGCAGTTGAGAAATTGGAAAATGGCAGTTGGGAAATTGGCAGTTGAAAAATTGGCAGTTGGGAAATTGGCAGTTGAAAAATTGGCAGTCCAAAAAATGGCAGTTGGAAAAATTGGCAGTTGGAAAAATTGGCAGTTGAAAAATTGGCAGTTGGAAAAATTGGCAGTTGGAAAAATTGGCAGTTGGAAAAATTGGCAGTTGAAAAATTGGCAGTTGAAAAATTGGCAGTTGAAAAATTGGCAGTTGAAAAAGTGGCAGTTAAAAAATTGGCTTGAAAAAATTGGCAGTTGGAAAAATTGGCAGTTGGAAAAATTGGCAGTTGGAAAAATTGGCAGTTGGAAAAATAGGCAGTTGAAAAATTGGCAGTTGAAAAAATTGGCAGTTGGAAAAATTGGCAGTTGGAAAAATTGGCAGTTGGAAAAATTGGCAGTTGAAAAATTGGCAGTTGAAAAATTGGCAGTTGGGAAATTGGCTTTTGGGAATTTTTCAAAATTTGCAGTTGAGAAATTGGAAAATGGCAGTTGGGAAATTGGCTGTTGGGAAATTGGCAGTTGAAAAATTGGCAGTTGAAAAATTGGCAGTTGAAAAATTGGCAGTTGAAAAATTGGCAGTTGGGAAATTGGCAGTTGGGAAATTGGCTTTTGGGAATTTTTCGAAATTTGCAGTTGAGAAATTGGAAAATGGCAGTTCAGAAATTGGCAGTTGAAAAATTGGCAGTTGGAAAAGTTGGCAGTTTGGAAAATTGGCAGTTTAAAAATAGGAAATTGAAAAATTGGCAGTTGAAAAATTGGCAGTTGAAAAATTGGAAGTAAAAAAATTGGCAGTTGAAAAATTGGAAGTTGAAAATTTGGCAGTTGAAAAAATCGGCAGTTGAAAAAATCGGCAGTTGAAAAATTGGCAGTTGAAAAATTGGCAGTTGAAAAATTGGAAGTTAAAAAATTGGCAGTTGAAAAATTGGTAGTTGAAAATTTGGCAGTTGAAAAATTGGGAGTTGAAAAATTGGCAGTTGAAAAAATTGGCAGTTGAAAAAATTGGCAGTTGGAAAAATTGGCAGTTGGAAAAATTGGCAATTGGGAAATTGGCAGTTGGGAAATTGGCAGTTGAAAAAATCGGCAGTTGAAAAATTGGCAGTTGAAAAATTGGCAGTTGAAAAATTGGCAGTTGAAAAATTGGCAGTTAAAAAATTGGCAGTTGAAAAATTGGCTGTTGAAAAATTGGCAGTTGAAAAATTGGCAGTTGAAAAATTGGCAGTTGGAAAAATTGGCTTTTGGGAAATTGGCTTTTGGGAAATTGGAAATTGGCAGTTCTGAAATTGGAAATTGGAATTTGGCAGTTGCGAAATTGGCAGTTGGAAAAATTGGCAGTTGGAAAAATTGGCAGTTGGAAAAATTGGCAGTTGGAAAAATTGGCAGTTGGAAAAATTGGCAGTTGAAAAATTGGCAGTTGAAAAATTGGCAGTTGAAAAATTGGCAATTGGGGAATTGGCAGTTGAGAAATTGGAAATTGGAAATTGGCAGTTGGGAAATTGGCAGTTGGAAAAATTGGCAGTTGTAAAAATTGGCAGTTGTAAAAATTGGCAGTTGTAAAAATTGACAGTTGGAAAAATTGGCAGTTGGAAAAATTGGCAGTTGGGAAATTGGCAGTTGGGAAATTGGCAGTTCGGAAATTGGCTTTTGGGAAATTGGCTTTTGGGAATTTTTGAAAATTGGCAATTGAGAAATTGGAAAATGGCAGTTGGGAAATTGGCAGTTGGAAAAATTTGCATTTGGAAAAATAGGCAGTTGAAAAATTGGAAGTTAAAAAATTGGCAGTTGAAAAAATTGGCAGTTGGAAAAATTGGCAGTTGGAAAAATTGGCAGTTGGAAAAATTGGCAGTTGGAAAAATTGGCAGTTGAAAAATTGGCAGTTGGGAAATTGGCTTTTGGGAATTTTTGAAAATTGGGAGTTGAGAAATTGGAAAATGGCAGTTGGGAAATTGGCAGTTGGGAAATTGGCAGTTGAAAAATTGGCAGTTGAAAAATTGGCAGTTGAAAAATTGGCAGTTAAAAAATTGGCAGTTGAAAAATTGGCTGTTGAAAAATGGGCAGTTGGAAAAATTGGCAGTTGAAAAAATTGGCAGTTGAAAAAATTGGCAGTTGGAAATATTGGCAGTTGGAAAAATTGGCAGTTGAAAAAATTGGCAGTTGAAAAATTGGCAGTTGGAAAAATTGGCAGTTGGGAAATTGGAAGTTGGGAAATTGGCAGTTGGAAAAATTGGCAGTTGAAAAAATTGGCAGTTGAAAAATTGGCAGTTGAAAAATTGGCAGTAGAAAAATTGGCAGTTGAAAAATTGGCAGTTGAAAAATTGGCAGTTGAAAAATTGGCAGTTGAAAAATTGGCAGTTGGGAAATTGGCTTTTGGGAATTTTTCAAAATTTGCAGTTGAGAAATTGGAAAATGGCAGTTGGGAAATTGGCAGTTGAAAAATTGGCAGGGAAATTGGCAGTTGAAAAATTGGCAGTCCAAAAAATGGCAGTTGGAAAAATTGGCAGTGGAAAAATTGGCAGTTGGAAAAATTGGCAGTTGGAAAAATTGGCAGTTGGAAAAATCGGCAGTTGAAAAATTGGCAGTTGGAAAAATCGGCAGTTGAAAAATTGGCAGTTGAAAAAATCGGTGGCAGTTGAAAAATTGGCAGTTGAAAAATTGGAAGTTGAAAAATTGGCAGTTGAAAAATTGGCAGTTGAAAAATTGGCAGTTGAAAAATTGGCAGTTGAAAAATTGGCAGTTGAAAAAATTGGCAATGTGAAAAATTGGCAATGTGAAAAATTGGCAGTTGGAAAAATTGGCAGTTGGAAAAATTGGCAGTTGGAAAAATTGGCAGTTGGAAAAATTGGCAGTTGGGAAATTGGCAGTTGGGCAATTGGCTTTTGGGAATTTTTCGAAATTTGCAGTTGAGAAATTGGAAAATGGCAGTTCAGAAATTGGCAGTTGAAAAATTGGCAGTTGGAAAAGTTGGCAGTTGGAAAATTGGCAGTTTAAAAATAGGAAATAGAAAAATTGGCAGTTGAAAAATTGGCAGTTGAAAAATTGGCAGTTAAAAAATTGGCAGTTGAAAAATTGGAAGTTGAAAATTTGGCAGTTGAAAAAATCGGCAGTTGAAAAAATCGGCAGTTGAAAAATTGGCAGTTGAAAAATTGGCAGTTGAAAAATTGGCAGTTGAAAAATTGGAAGTTAAAAAATTGGCAGTTGAAAAATTGGTAGTTGAAAATTTGGCAGTTGAAAAATTGGCAGTTGAAAAATTGGCAGTTGAAAAAATTGGCAGTTGAAAAAATTGGCAGTTGGAAAAATTGGCAGTTGGAAAAATTGGCAATTGGGAAATTGGCAGTTGGGAAATTGGCTTTTGGGAATTTTTCGAAATTTGCAGTTGAGAAATTGAAAAATGGCAGTTGGGAAATTGGCAGTTGGGAAATTGGCAGTTGAAAAATTGGCAGTTGAAAAATTGGCAGTTGAAAAATTGGCAGTTGAAAAATTGGCAGTAGAAAAATTGGCAGTTGAAAAATTGGCAGTTGAAAAATTGGCAGTTGAAAAATTGGCAGTTGAAAAATTGGCAGTTGGGAAATTGGCTTTTGGGAATTTTTCAAAATTTGCAGTTGAGAAATTGGAAAATGGCAGTTGGGAAATTGGCAGTTGAAAAATTGGCAGGGAAATTGGCAGTTGAAAAATTGGCAGTCCAAAAAATGGCAGTTGGAAAAATTGGCAGTGGAAAAATTGGCAGTTGGAAAAATTGGCAGTTGGAAAAATTGGCAGTTGGAAAAATCGGCAGTTGAAAAATTGGCAGTTGGAAAAATCGGCAGTTGAAAAATTGGCAGTTGAAAAAATCGGTGGCAGTTGAAAAATTGGCAGTTGAAAAATTGGAAGTTGAAAAATTGGCAGTTGAAAAATTGGCAGTTGAAAAATTGGCAGTTGAAAAATTGGCAGTTGAAAAATTGGCAGTTGAAAAAATTGGCAATGTGAAAAATTGGCAATGTGAAAAATTGGCAGTTGGAAAAATTGGCAGTTGGAAAAATTGGCAGTTGGAAAAATTGGCAGTTGGAAAAATTGGCAGTTGGGAAATTGGCAGTTGGGCAATTGGCTTTTGGGAATTTTTCGAAATTTGCAGTTGAGAAATTGGAAAATGGCAGTTCAGAAATTGGCAGTTGAAAAATTGGCAGTTGGAAAAGTTGGCAGTTGGAAAATTGGCAGTTTAAAAATAGGAAATAGAAAAATTGGCAGTTGAAAAATTGGCAGTTGAAAAATTGGCAGTTAAAAAATTGGCAGTTGAAAAATTGGAAGTTGAAAATTTGGCAGTTGAAAAAATCGGCAGTTGAAAAAATCGGCAGTTGAAAAATTGGCAGTTGAAAAATTGGCAGTTGAAAAATTGGCAGTTGAAAAATTGGAAGTTAAAAAATTGGCAGTTGAAAAATTGGTAGTTGAAAATTTGGCAGTTGAAAAATTGGCAGTTGAAAAATTGGCAGTTGAAAAAATTGGCAGTTGAAAAAATTGGCAGTTGGAAAAATTGGCAGTTGAAAAAATTGGCAGTTGGAAAAATTGGCAGTTGGAAAAATTGGCAGTTGGAAAAATTGGCAGTTGGAAAAATTGGCAGTTGGGAAATTGGCAGTTGGGAAATTGGCAGTTGGGAAATTGGCTTTTGGGAATTTTTCGAAATTTGCACTTGAGAAATTGGAAATTGGCAGTTGGGAAAATGGCAGTTGGGAAATTGGCAGTTGAAAAATTGGCAGTTGAAAAATTGGCAGTTGAAAAATTGGCAGTTGAAAAATTGGCAGTTGGAAAAATTGGCAGTTGAAAAAATTGGCAGTTGGAAAAATTGGCAGTTGGAAAAATTGGCAGTTGGAAAAATTGGCAGTTGGAAAAATTGGCAGTTGGGAAATTGGCAGTTGGGAAATTGGCTTTTGGGAATTTTTCGAAATTTGCAGTTGAGAAATTGGAAAATGGCAGTTCAGAAATTGGCAGTTGAAAAATTGGCAGTTGGAAAAGTTGGCAGTTGGAAAATTGGCAGTTTAAAAATAGGAAATTGAAAAATTGGCAGTTGAAAAATTGGCAGTTGAAAAATTGGCAGTGAAAAAATCGGCAGTTGAAAAATTGGCAGTTGAAAAATTGGCAGTTGAAAAATTGGCAGTTGAAAAATTGGAAGTTAAAAAATTTGGCAGTTGAAAAATTGGCAGTTGAAAAAATTGGCAGTTGAAAAAATTGGCAGTTGGAAAAATTGGCAGTTGGAAAAATTGGCAGTTGAAAAAATTGGCAATTGGGAAATTGGCAGTTGGGAAATTGGCTTTTGGGAATTTTTCGAAATTTGCAGTTGAGAAATTGAAAAATGGCAGTTGGGAAATGGCAGTTGGGAAATTGGCAGTTGAAAAATTGGCAGTTGAAAAAATTGGCAGTTGAAAAAATTGGCAGTTGAAAAAATTAGCAGTTGGAAAAATTGGCAGTTGAAAAAATTGGCAGTTGAAAAATTGGCAGTTGAAAAATTGGCAGTTGAAAAATTGGAAATTGAGAAATTGGCAGTTGAAAAATTGGCAGTTGAAAAATTGGCAGTTGAAAAATTGGCAGTTGAAAAATTGGCAGTTGAAAAATTGGCAGTTGGAAAAATTGGCAGTTGGAAAAATTGGCAGTTGAAAAATTGGCAGTTGAAAAATTGGCAGTTGGAAAAATTGGCAGTTGAAAAAATTGGCAGTTGAAAAAATTGGCAGTTGGAAAAATTGGCAGTTGAAAAAATTGGCAGTTGAAAAAATTGGCAATTGGGAAATTGGCAGTTGGGAAATTGGCTTTTGGGAATTTTTCGAAATTTGCAGTTGAGAAATTGAAAAATGGCAGTTGGGAAATGGCAGTTGGGAAATTGGCAGTTGAAAAATTGGCAGTTGAAAAAATTAGCAGTTGGAAAAATTGGCAGTTGAAAAAATTGGCAGTTGAAAAATTGGCAGTTGAAAAATTGGCAGTTGAAAAATTGGAAATTGAGAAATTGGCAGTTGGAAAAATTGGCAGTTGAAAAATTGGCAGTTGAAAAATTGGCAGTTGAAAAATTGGCAGTTGAAAAATTGGCAGTTGGAAAAATTGGCAGTTGGAAAAATTGGCATTTGGGAAATTGGCAGTTGGGAAATTGGCTTTTGGGAATTTTTCGAAATTTGCAGTTGAGAAATTGGAAAATGGCAGTTGGGAAATTGGCAGTTGAAAAATTGGCAGTTGGGAAATTGGCAGTTGAAAAATTGGCAGTCCAAAAAATGGCAGTTGGAAAAATTGGCAGTTGGAAAAATTGGCAGTTGAAAAATTGGCAGTTGGAAAAATTGGCAGTTGGAAAAATTGGCAGTTGGAAAAATTGGCAGTTGAAAAATTGGCAGTTGAAAAATTGGCAGTTGAAAAATTGGCAGTTGAAAAAGTGGCAGTTAAAAAATTGGCTTGAAAAAATTGGCAGTTGGAAAAATTGGCAGTTGGAAAAATTGGCAGTTGGAAAAATTGGCAGTTGGAAAAATAGGCAGTTGAAAAATTGGCAGTTGAAAAAATTGGCAGTTGGAAAAATTGGCAGTTGGAAAAATTGGCAGTTGGAAAAATTGGCAGTTGAAAAATTGGCAGTTGAAAAATTGGCAGTTGGGAAATTGGCTTTTGGGAATTTTTCAAAATTTGCAGTTGAGAAATTGGAAAATGGCAGTTGGGAAATTGGCTGTTGGGAAATTGGCAGTTGAAAAATTGGCAGTTGAAAAATTGGCAGTTGAAAAATTGGCAGTTGAAAAATTGGCAGTTGGGAAATTGGCAGTTGGGAAATTGGCTTTTGGGAATTTTTCGAAATTTGCAGTTGAGAAATTGGAAAATGGCAGTTCAGAAATTGGCAGTTGAAAAATTGGCAGTTGGAAAAGTTGGCAGTTTGGAAAATTGGCAGTTTAAAAATAGGAAATTGAAAAATTGGCAGTTGAAAAATTGGCAGTTGAAAAATTGGAAGTAAAAAAATTGGCAGTTGAAAAATTGGAAGTTGAAAATTTGGCAGTTGAAAAAATCGGCAGTTGAAAAAATCGGCAGTTGAAAAATTGGCAGTTGAAAAATTGGCAGTTGAAAAATTGGAAGTTAAAAAATTGGCAGTTGAAAAATTGGTAGTTGAAAATTTGGCAGTTGAAAAATTGGGAGTTGAAAAATTGGCAGTTGAAAAAATTGGCAGTTGAAAAAATTGGCAGTTGGAAAAATTGGCAGTTGGAAAAATTGGCAATTGGGAAATTGGCAGTTGGGAAATTGGCAGTTGAAAAAATCGGCAGTTGAAAAATTGGCAGTTGAAAAATTGGCAGTTGAAAAATTGGCAGTTGAAAAATTGGCAGTTAAAAAATTGGCAGTTGAAAAATTGGCTGTTGAAAAATTGGCAGTTGAAAAATTGGCAGTTGAAAAATTGGCAGTTGGAAAAATTGGCTTTTGGGAAATTGGCTTTTGGGAAATTGGAAATTGGCAGTTCTGAAATTGGAAATTGGAATTTGGCAGTTGCGAAATTGGCAGTTGGAAAAATTGGCAGTTGGAAAAATTGGCAGTTGGAAAAATTGGCAGTTGGAAAAATTGGCAGTTGGAAAAATTGGCAGTTGAAAAATTGGCAGTTGAAAAATTGGCAGTTGAAAAATTGGCAATTGGGGAATTGGCAGTTGAGAAATTGGAAATTGGAAATTGGCAGTTGGGAAATTGGCAGTTGGAAAAATTGGCAGTTGTAAAAATTGGCAGTTGTAAAAATTGGCAGTTGTAAAAATTGACAGTTGGAAAAATTGGCAGTTGGAAAAATTGGCAGTTGGGAAATTGGCAGTTGGGAAATTGGCAGTTCGGAAATTGGCTTTTGGGAAATTGGCTTTTGGGAATTTTTGAAAATTGGCAATTGAGAAATTGGAAAATGGCAGTTGGGAAATTGGCAGTTGGAAAAATTTGCATTTGGAAAAATAGGCAGTTGAAAAATTGGAAGTTAAAAAATTGGCAGTTGAAAAAATTGGCAGTTGGAAAAATTGGCAGTTGGAAAAATTGGCAGTTGGAAAAATTGGCAGTTGGAAAAATTGGCAGTTGAAAAATTGGCAGTTGGGAAATTGGCTTTTGGGAATTTTTGAAAATTGGGAGTTGAGAAATTGGAAAATGGCAGTTGGGAAATTGGCAGTTGGGAAATTGGCAGTTGAAAAATTGGCAGTTGAAAAATTGGCAGTTGAAAAATTGGCAGTTAAAAAATTGGCAGTTGAAAAATTGGCTGTTGAAAAATGGGCAGTTGGAAAAATTGGCAGTTGAAAAAATTGGCAGTTGAAAAAATTGGCAGTTGGAAATATTGGCAGTTGGAAAAATTGGCAGTTGAAAAAATTGGCAGTTGAAAAATTGGCAGTTGGAAAAATTGGCAGTTGGGAAATTGGAAGTTGGGAAATTGGCAGTTGGAAAAATTGGCAGTTGAAAAAATTGGCAGTTGAAAAATTGGCAGTTGAAAAATTGGCAGTAGAAAAATTGGCAGTTGAAAAATTGGCAGTTGAAAAATTGGCAGTTGAAAAATTGGCAGTTGAAAAATTGGCAGTTGGGAAATTGGCTTTTGGGAATTTTTCAAAATTTGCAGTTGAGAAATTGGAAAATGGCAGTTGGGAAATTGGCAGTTGAAAAATTGGCAGGGAAATTGGCAGTTGAAAAATTGGCAGTCCAAAAAATGGCAGTTGGAAAAATTGGCAGTGGAAAAATTGGCAGTTGGAAAAATTGGCAGTTGGAAAAATTGGCAGTTGGAAAAATCGGCAGTTGAAAAATTGGCAGTTGGAAAAATCGGCAGTTGAAAAATTGGCAGTTGAAAAAATCGGTGGCAGTTGAAAAATTGGCAGTTGAAAAATTGGAAGTTGAAAAATTGGCAGTTGAAAAATTGGCAGTTGAAAAATTGGCAGTTGAAAAATTGGCAGTTGAAAAATTGGCAGTTGAAAAAATTGGCAATGTGAAAAATTGGCAATGTGAAAAATTGGCAGTTGGAAAAATTGGCAGTTGGAAAAATTGGCAGTTGGAAAAATTGGCAGTTGGAAAAATTGGCAGTTGGGAAATTGGCAGTTGGGCAATTGGCTTTTGGGAATTTTTCGAAATTTGCAGTTGAGAAATTGGAAAATGGCAGTTCAGAAATTGGCAGTTGAAAAATTGGCAGTTGGAAAAGTTGGCAGTTGGAAAATTGGCAGTTTAAAAATAGGAAATAGAAAAATTGGCAGTTGAAAAATTGGCAGTTGAAAAATTGGCAGTTAAAAAATTGGCAGTTGAAAAATTGGAAGTTGAAAATTTGGCAGTTGAAAAAATCGGCAGTTGAAAAAATCGGCAGTTGAAAAATTGGCAGTTGAAAAATTGGCAGTTGAAAAATTGGCAGTTGAAAAATTGGAAGTTAAAAAATTGGCAGTTGAAAAATTGGTAGTTGAAAATTTGGCAGTTGAAAAATTGGCAGTTGAAAAATTGGCAGTTGAAAAAATTGGCAGTTGAAAAAATTGGCAGTTGGAAAAATTGGCAGTTGGAAAAATTGGCAATTGGGAAATTGGCAGTTGGGAAATTGGCTTTTGGGAATTTTTCGAAATTTGCAGTTGAGAAATTGAAAAATGGCAGTTGGGAAATTGGCAGTTGGGAAATTGGCAGTTGAAAAATTGGCAGTTGAAAAATTGGCAGTTGAAAAAATTGGCAGTTGAAAAAATTGGCAGTTGAAAAAATTGGCAGTTGGAAAAATTGGCAGTTGAAAAAATTGGCAGTTGGAAAAATTGGCAGTTGGAAAAATTGGCAGTTGGAAAAATTGGCAGTTGGAAAAATTGGCAGTTGGGAAATTGGCAGTTGGGAAATTGGCAGTTGGGAAATTGGCTTTTGGGAATTTTTCGAAATTTGCACTTGAGAAATTGGAAATTGGCAGTTGGGAAAATGGCAGTTGGGAAATTGGCAGTTGAAAAATTGGCAGTTGAAAAATTGGCAGTTGAAAAATTGGCAGTTGAAAAATTGGCAGTTGGAAAAATTGGCAGTTGAAAAAATTGGCAGTTGGAAAAATTGGCAGTTGGAAAAATTGGCAGTTGGAAAAATTGGCAGTTGGAAAAATTGGCAGTTGGGAAATTGGCAGTTGGGAAATTGGCTTTTGGGAATTTTTCGAAATTTGCAGTTGAGAAATTGGAAAATGGCAGTTCAGAAATTGGCAGTTGAAAAATTGGCAGTTGGAAAAGTTGGCAGTTGGAAAATTGGCAGTTTAAAAATAGGAAATTGAAAAATTGGCAGTTGAAAAATTGGCAGTTGAAAAATTGGCAGTGAAAAAATCGGCAGTTGAAAAATTGGCAGTTGAAAAATTGGCAGTTGAAAAATTGGCAGTTGAAAAATTGGAAGTTAAAAAATTTGGCAGTTGAAAAATTGGCAGTTGAAAAAATTGGCAGTTGAAAAAATTGGCAGTTGGAAAAATTGGCAGTTGGAAAAATTGGCAGTTGAAAAAATTGGCAATTGGGAAATTGGCAGTTGGGAAATTGGCTTTTGGGAATTTTTCGAAATTTGCAGTTGAGAAATTGAAAAATGGCAGTTGGGAAATGGCAGTTGGGAAATTGGCAGTTGAAAAATTGGCAGTTGAAAAAATTGGCAGTTGAAAAAATTGGCAGTTGAAAAAATTAGCAGTTGGAAAAATTGGCAGTTGAAAAAATTGGCAGTTGAAAAATTGGCAGTTGAAAAATTGGCAGTTGAAAAATTGGAAATTGAGAAATTGGCAGTTGAAAAATTGGCAGTTGAAAAATTGGCAGTTGAAAAATTGGCAGTTGAAAAATTGGCAGTTGAAAAATTGGCAGTTGGAAAAATTGGCAGTTGGAAAAATTGGCAGTTGAAAAATTGGCAGTTGAAAAATTGGCAGTTGGAAAAATTGGCAGTTGGAAAAATAGGCAGTTGAAAAATTGGCAGTTTAAAAATTGGCAGTTAAAAAATTGGCAGTTGAAAAATTGGCAGTTGAAAAATTGGCAGTTGAAAAATTGGCAGTTGGGAAATTGGCTTTTGGGAATTTTTGAAAATTGGCAATTGAGAAATTGGAAAATGGCAGTTGGGAAATTGGCAGTTGGAAAAATTGGCAGTTGGAAAAATTGGCAGTTGGAAAAATTGGCAGTTAAAAAATTGGCAGTTGAAAAAATTGGCAGTTGAAAAATTGGCAGTTGAAAAATTGGCAGTTGAAAAATTGGCAGTTGGAAGAATTGGCAGTTGAAAAAATTGGCAGTTGAAAAATTGGCAGTTGAAAAATTGGCAGTTGAAAAATTGGAAATTGAGAAATTGGCAGTTGAAAAATTGGCAGTTGGAAAAATTGGCAGTTGGAAAAATTGGCAGTTGAAAAATTGGCAGTTGAAAAATTGGCAGTTGGAAAAATTGGCAGTTGGAAAAATAGGCAGTTGAAAAATTGGCAGTTTAAAAATTGGCAGTTAAAAAATTGGCAGTTGAAAAAATTGGCAGTTGAAAAAATTGGCAGTTGGAAAAATTGGCAGTTGGAAAAATTGGCAGTTGAAAAATTGGCAGTTGAAAAATTGGCAGTTGAAAAATTGGCAGTTGGGAAATTGGCTTTTGGGAATTTTTGAAAATTGGCAATTGAGAAATTGGAAAATGGCAGTTGGGAAATTGGCAGTTGGAAAAATTGGCAGTTGGAAAAATTGGCAGTTGGAAAAATAGGCAGTTGAAAAATTGGCAGTTAAAAAATTGGCAGTTGAAAAAATTGGCAGTTGAAAAATTGGCAGTTGAAAAATTGGCAGTTGAAAAATTGGCAGTTGAAAAATTGGCAGTTGAAAAAATCGGCAGTTGGAAAAATTGGCAGTTGAAAAATTGGCAGTTGAAAAATTGGCAGTTGAAAAATTGGCAGTTGAAAAATTGGCAGTTGAAAAAATCGGCAGTTGGAAAAATTGGCAGTTGAAAAATTGGCAGTTGAAAAATTGGCAGTTGAAAAATTGGCAGTTGAAAAATTGGCAGTTAAAAAATTGGCAGTTGAAAAATTGGCTGTTGAAAAATGGGCAGTTGGAAAAATTGGCAGTTGAAGAAATTGGCAGTTGAAAAAATTGGCAGTTGGAAATATTGGCAGTTGGAAAAATTGGCAGTTGAAAAAATTGGCAGTTGAAAAATTGCCAGTTGGAAAAATTGGCAGTTGGGAAATTGGCAGTTGGGAAATTGGCAGTTGGAAAAATTGGCAGTTGAAAAAATTGGCAGTTGAAAAATTGGCAGTTGAAAAATTGGCAGTTGGAAAAATTGGCAGTTGGAAAAATTGGCAGTTGGAAAAATTGGCATTTGGGAAATTGGCAGTTGGGAAATTGGCTTTTGGGAATTTTTCGAAATTTGCAGTTGAGAAATTGGAAAATGGCAGTTGGGAAATTGGCAGTTGAAAAATTGGCAGTTGGGAAATTGGCAGTTGAAAAATTGGCAGTCCAAAAAATGGCAGTTGGAAAAATTGGCAGTTGGAAAAATTGGCAGTTGAAAAATTGGCAGTTGGAAAAATTGGCAGTTGGAAAAATTGGCAGTTGGAAAAATTGGCAGTTGAAAAATTGGCAGTTGAAAAATTGGCAGTTGAAAAATTGGCAGTTGAAAAAGGGGCAGTTAAAAAATTGGCAGTTGAAAAAATTGGCAGTTGGAAAAATTGGCAGTTGGAAAAATTGGCAGTTGGAAAAATTGGCAGTTGGAAAAATTGGCAGTTGGAAAAATTGGCAGTTGGAAAAATAGGCAGTTGAAAAATTGGCAGTTGAAAAAATTGGCAGTTGGAAAAATTGGCAGTTGGAAAAATTGGCAGTTGGAAAAATTGGCAGTTGAAAAATTGGCAGTTGAAAAATTGGCAGTTGGGAAATTGGCTTTTGGGAATTTTTCAAAATTTGCAGTTGAGAAATTGGAAAATGGCAGTTGGGAAATTGGCAGTTGGGAAATTGGCAGTTGAAAAATTGGCAGTTGAAAAATTGGCAGTTGAAAAATTGGCAGTTGAAAAATTGGAAATTGAGAAATTGGCAGTTGAAAAATTGGCAGTTGAAAAATTGGCAGTTGGAAAAATCGGCAGTTGAAAAATTGGCAGTTGAAAAAATCGGCAGTTGGAAAAATTGGCAGTTGAAAAATTGGCAGTTGAAAAATTGGAAGTTGAAAAATTGGAAGTTGAAAAATTGGCAGTTGAAAAATTGGCAGTTGAAAAATTGGCAGTTGAAAAATTGGAAGTTAAAAAATTGGCAGTTGAAAAATTGGTAGTTGAAAATTTGGCAGTTGAAAAATTGGCAGTTGAAAAATTGGCAGTTGAAAAAATTGGCAGTTGAAAAAATTGGCAGTTGGAAAAATTGGCAGTTGGAAAAATTGGCAGTTGGAAAAATTGGCAATTGGGAAATTGGCAGTTGGGAAATTGGCTTTTGGGAATTTTTCGAAATTTGCAGTTGAGAAATTGAAAAATGGCAGTTGGGAAATTGGCAGTTGGGAAATTGGCAGTTGAAAAATTGGCAGTTGAAAAATTGGCAGTTGAAAAAATTGGCAGTTGAAAAAATTGGCAGTTGGAAAAATTGGCAGTTGGAAAAATTGGCAGTTGAAAAAATTGGCAGTTGGAAAAATTGGCAGTTGAAAAATTGGCAGTTGAAAAATTGGCAGTTGAAAAATTGGCAGTTGGAAAAATTGGCAGTTGGAAAAATTGGCAGTTGGAAAAATTGGCAGTTGGAAAAATTGGCAGTTGGGAAATTGGCAGTTGGGAAATTGGCAGTTGGGAAATTGGCTTTTGGGAATTTTTCGAAATTTGCACTTGAGAAATTGAAAAATGGCAGTTGGGAAATGGCAGTTGGGAAATTGGCAGTTGAAAAATTGGCAGTTGAAAAAATTAGCAGTTGGAAAAATTGGCAGTTGAAAAAATTGGCAGTTGAAAAATTGGCAGTTGAAAAATTGGCAGTTGAAAAATTGGAAATTGAGAAATTGGCAGTTGGAAAAATTGGCAGTTGAAAAATTGGCAGTTGAAAAATTGGCAGTTGAAAAATTGGCAGTTGAAAAATTGGCAGTTGGAAAAATTGGCAGTTGGAAAAATTGGCATTTGGGAAATTGGCAGTTGGGAAATTGGCTTTTGGGAATTTTTCGAAATTTGCAGTTGAGAAATTGGAAAATGGCAGTTGGGAAATTGGCAGTTGAAAAATTGGCAGTTGGGAAATTGGCAGTTGAAAAATTGGCAGTCCAAAAAATGGCAGTTGGAAAAATTGGCAGTTGGAAAAATTGGCAGTTGAAAAATTGGCAGTTGGAAAAATTGGCAGTTGGAAAAATTGGCAGTTGGAAAAATTGGCAGTTGAAAAATTGGCAGTTGAAAAATTGGCAGTTGAAAAATTGGCAGTTGAAAAAGTGGCAGTTAAAAAATTGGCTTGAAAAAATTGGCAGTTGGAAAAATTGGCAGTTGGAAAAATTGGCAGTTGGAAAAATTGGCAGTTGGAAAAATAGGCAGTTGAAAAATTGGCAGTTGAAAAAATTGGCAGTTGGAAAAATTGGCAGTTGGAAAAATTGGCAGTTGGAAAAATTGGCAGTTGAAAAATTGGCAGTTGAAAAATTGGCAGTTGGGAAATTGGCTTTTGGGAATTTTTCAAAATTTGCAGTTGAGAAATTGGAAAATGGCAGTTGGGAAATTGGCTGTTGGGAAATTGGCAGTTGAAAAATTGGCAGTTGAAAAATTGGCAGTTGAAAAATTGGCAGTTGAAAAATTGGCAGTTGGGAAATTGGCAGTTGGGAAATTGGCTTTTGGGAATTTTTCGAAATTTGCAGTTGAGAAATTGGAAAATGGCAGTTCAGAAATTGGCAGTTGAAAAATTGGCAGTTGGAAAAGTTGGCAGTTTGGAAAATTGGCAGTTTAAAAATAGGAAATTGAAAAATTGGCAGTTGAAAAATTGGCAGTTGAAAAATTGGAAGTAAAAAAATTGGCAGTTGAAAAATTGGAAGTTGAAAATTTGGCAGTTGAAAAAATCGGCAGTTGAAAAAATCGGCAGTTGAAAAATTGGCAGTTGAAAAATTGGCAGTTGAAAAATTGGAAGTTAAAAAATTGGCAGTTGAAAAATTGGTAGTTGAAAATTTGGCAGTTGAAAAATTGGGAGTTGAAAAATTGGCAGTTGAAAAAATTGGCAGTTGAAAAAATTGGCAGTTGGAAAAATTGGCAGTTGGAAAAATTGGCAATTGGGAAATTGGCAGTTGGGAAATTGGCAGTTGAAAAAATCGGCAGTTGAAAAATTGGCAGTTGAAAAATTGGCAGTTGAAAAATTGGCAGTTGAAAAATTGGCAGTTAAAAAATTGGCAGTTGAAAAATTGGCTGTTGAAAAATTGGCAGTTGAAAAATTGGCAGTTGAAAAATTGGCAGTTGGAAAAATTGGCTTTTGGGAAATTGGCTTTTGGGAAATTGGAAATTGGCAGTTCTGAAATTGGAAATTGGAATTTGGCAGTTGCGAAATTGGCAGTTGGAAAAATTGGCAGTTGGAAAAATTGGCAGTTGGAAAAATTGGCAGTTGGAAAAATTGGCAGTTGGAAAAATTGGCAGTTGAAAAATTGGCAGTTGAAAAATTGGCAGTTGAAAAATTGGCAATTGGGGAATTGGCAGTTGAGAAATTGGAAATTGGAAATTGGCAGTTGGGAAATTGGCAGTTGGAAAAATTGGCAGTTGTAAAAATTGGCAGTTGTAAAAATTGGCAGTTGTAAAAATTGACAGTTGGAAAAATTGGCAGTTGGAAAAATTGGCAGTTGGGAAATTGGCAGTTGGGAAATTGGCAGTTCGGAAATTGGCTTTTGGGAAATTGGCTTTTGGGAATTTTTGAAAATTGGCAATTGAGAAATTGGAAAATGGCAGTTGGGAAATTGGCAGTTGGAAAAATTTGCATTTGGAAAAATAGGCAGTTGAAAAATTGGAAGTTAAAAAATTGGCAGTTGAAAAAATTGGCAGTTGGAAAAATTGGCAGTTGGAAAAATTGGCAGTTGGAAAAATTGGCAGTTGGAAAAATTGGCAGTTGAAAAATTGGCAGTTGGGAAATTGGCTTTTGGGAATTTTTGAAAATTGGGAGTTGAGAAATTGGAAAATGGCAGTTGGGAAATTGGCAGTTGGGAAATTGGCAGTTGAAAAATTGGCAGTTGAAAAATTGGCAGTTGAAAAATTGGCAGTTAAAAAATTGGCAGTTGAAAAATTGGCTGTTGAAAAATGGGCAGTTGGAAAAATTGGCAGTTGAAAAAATTGGCAGTTGAAAAAATTGGCAGTTGGAAATATTGGCAGTTGGAAAAATTGGCAGTTGAAAAAATTGGCAGTTGAAAAATTGGCAGTTGGAAAAATTGGCAGTTGGGAAATTGGAAGTTGGGAAATTGGCAGTTGGAAAAATTGGCAGTTGAAAAAATTGGCAGTTGAAAAATTGGCAGTTGAAAAATTGGCAGTAGAAAAATTGGCAGTTGAAAAATTGGCAGTTGAAAAATTGGCAGTTGAAAAATTGGCAGTTGAAAAATTGGCAGTTGGGAAATTGGCTTTTGGGAATTTTTCAAAATTTGCAGTTGAGAAATTGGAAAATGGCAGTTGGGAAATTGGCAGTTGAAAAATTGGCAGGGAAATTGGCAGTTGAAAAATTGGCAGTCCAAAAAATGGCAGTTGGAAAAATTGGCAGTGGAAAAATTGGCAGTTGGAAAAATTGGCAGTTGGAAAAATTGGCAGTTGGAAAAATCGGCAGTTGAAAAATTGGCAGTTGGAAAAATCGGCAGTTGAAAAATTGGCAGTTGAAAAAATCGGTGGCAGTTGAAAAATTGGCAGTTGAAAAATTGGAAGTTGAAAAATTGGCAGTTGAAAAATTGGCAGTTGAAAAATTGGCAGTTGAAAAATTGGCAGTTGAAAAATTGGCAGTTGAAAAAATTGGCAATGTGAAAAATTGGCAATGTGAAAAATTGGCAGTTGGAAAAATTGGCAGTTGGAAAAATTGGCAGTTGGAAAAATTGGCAGTTGGAAAAATTGGCAGTTGGGAAATTGGCAGTTGGGCAATTGGCTTTTGGGAATTTTTCGAAATTTGCAGTTGAGAAATTGGAAAATGGCAGTTCAGAAATTGGCAGTTGAAAAATTGGCAGTTGGAAAAGTTGGCAGTTGGAAAATTGGCAGTTTAAAAATAGGAAATAGAAAAATTGGCAGTTGAAAAATTGGCAGTTGAAAAATTGGCAGTTAAAAAATTGGCAGTTGAAAAATTGGAAGTTGAAAATTTGGCAGTTGAAAAAATCGGCAGTTGAAAAAATCGGCAGTTGAAAAATTGGCAGTTGAAAAATTGGCAGTTGAAAAATTGGCAGTTGAAAAATTGGAAGTTAAAAAATTGGCAGTTGAAAAATTGGTAGTTGAAAATTTGGCAGTTGAAAAATTGGCAGTTGAAAAATTGGCAGTTGAAAAAATTGGCAGTTGAAAAAATTGGCAGTTGGAAAAATTGGCAGTTGGAAAAATTGGCAATTGGGAAATTGGCAGTTGGGAAATTGGCTTTTGGGAATTTTTCGAAATTTGCAGTTGAGAAATTGAAAAATGGCAGTTGGGAAATTGGCAGTTGGGAAATTGGCAGTTGAAAAATTGGCAGTTGAAAAATTGGCAGTTGAAAAATTGGCAGTTGAAAAATTGGCAGTAGAAAAATTGGCAGTTGAAAAATTGGCAGTTGAAAAATTGGCAGTTGAAAAATTGGCAGTTGAAAAATTGGCAGTTGGGAAATTGGCTTTTGGGAATTTTTCAAAATTTGCAGTTGAGAAATTGGAAAATGGCAGTTGGGAAATTGGCAGTTGAAAAATTGGCAGGGAAATTGGCAGTTGAAAAATTGGCAGTCCAAAAAATGGCAGTTGGAAAAATTGGCAGTGGAAAAATTGGCAGTTGGAAAAATTGGCAGTTGGAAAAATTGGCAGTTGGAAAAATCGGCAGTTGAAAAATTGGCAGTTGGAAAAATCGGCAGTTGAAAAATTGGCAGTTGAAAAAATCGGTGGCAGTTGAAAAATTGGCAGTTGAAAAATTGGAAGTTGAAAAATTGGCAGTTGAAAAATTGGCAGTTGAAAAATTGGCAGTTGAAAAATTGGCAGTTGAAAAATTGGCAGTTGAAAAAATTGGCAATGTGAAAAATTGGCAATGTGAAAAATTGGCAGTTGGAAAAATTGGCAGTTGGAAAAATTGGCAGTTGGAAAAATTGGCAGTTGGAAAAATTGGCAGTTGGGAAATTGGCAGTTGGGCAATTGGCTTTTGGGAATTTTTCGAAATTTGCAGTTGAGAAATTGGAAAATGGCAGTTCAGAAATTGGCAGTTGAAAAATTGGCAGTTGGAAAAGTTGGCAGTTGGAAAATTGGCAGTTTAAAAATAGGAAATAGAAAAATTGGCAGTTGAAAAATTGGCAGTTGAAAAATTGGCAGTTAAAAAATTGGCAGTTGAAAAATTGGAAGTTGAAAATTTGGCAGTTGAAAAAATCGGCAGTTGAAAAAATCGGCAGTTGAAAAATTGGCAGTTGAAAAATTGGCAGTTGAAAAATTGGCAGTTGAAAAATTGGAAGTTAAAAAATTGGCAGTTGAAAAATTGGTAGTTGAAAATTTGGCAGATGAAAAATTGGCAGTTGAAAAATTGGCAGTTGAAAAAATTGGCAGTTGAAAAAATTGGCAGTTGGAAAAATTGGCAGTTGAAAAAATTGGCAGTTGGAAAAATTGGCAGTTGGAAAAATTGGCAGTTGGAAAAATTGGCAGTTGGAAAAATTGGCAGTTGGGAAATTGGCAGTTGGGAAATTGGCAGTTGGGAAATTGGCTTTTGGGAATTTTTCGAAATTTGCACTTGAGAAATTGGAAATTGGCAGTTGGGAAAATGGCAGTTGGGAAATTGGCAGTTGAAAAATTGGCAGTTGAAAAATTGGCAGTTGAAAAATTGGCAGTTGAAAAATTGGCAGTTGGAAAAATTGGCAGTTGAAAAAATTGGCAGTTGGAAAAATTGGCAGTTGGAAAAATTGGCAGTTGGAAAAATTGGCAGTTGGAAAAATTGGCAGTTGGGAAATTGGCAGTTGGGAAATTGGCTTTTGGGAATTTTTCGAAATTTGCAGTTGAGAAATTGGAAAATGGCAGTTCAGAAATTGGCAGTTGAAAAATTGGCAGTTGGAAAAGTTGGCAGTTGGAAAATTGGCAGTTTAAAAATAGGAAATTGAAAAATTGGCAGTTGAAAAATTGGCAGTTGAAAAATTGGCAGTGAAAAAATCGGCAGTTGAAAAATTGGCAGTTGAAAAATTGGCAGTTGAAAAATTGGCAGTTGAAAAATTGGAAGTTAAAAAATTTGGCAGTTGAAAAATTGGCAGTTGAAAAAATTGGCAGTTGAAAAAATTGGCAGTTGGAAAAATTGGCAGTTGGAAAAATTGGCAGTTGAAAAAATTGGCAATTGGGAAATTGGCAGTTGGGAAATTGGCTTTTGGGAATTTTTCGAAATTTGCAGTTGAGAAATTGAAAAATGGCAGTTGGGAAATGGCAGTTGGGAAATTGGCAGTTGAAAAATTGGCAGTTGAAAAAATTGGCAGTTGAAAAAATTGGCAGTTGAAAAAATTAGCAGTTGGAAAAATTGGCAGTTGAAAAAATTGGCAGTTGAAAAATTGGCAGTTGAAAAATTGGCAGTTGAAAAATTGGAAATTGAGAAATTGGCAGTTGAAAAATTGGCAGTTGAAAAATTGGCAGTTGAAAAATTGGCAGTTGAAAAATTGGCAGTTGAAAAATTGGCAGTTGGAAAAATTGGCAGTTGGAAAAATTGGCAGTTGAAAAATTGGCAGTTGAAAAATTGGCAGTTGGAAAAATTGGCAGTTGAAAAAATTGGCAGTTGAAAAAATTGGCAGTTGGAAAAATTGGCAGTTGAAAAAATTGGCAGTTGAAAAAATTGGCAATTGGGAAATTGGCAGTTGGGAAATTGGCTTTTGGGAATTTTTCGAAATTTGCAGTTGAGAAATTGAAAAATGGCAGTTGGGAAATGGCAGTTGGGAAATTGGCAGTTGAAAAATTGGCAGTTGAAAAAATTAGCAGTTGGAAAAATTGGCAGTTGAAAAAATTGGCAGTTGAAAAATTGGCAGTTGAAAAATTGGCAGTTGAAAAATTGGAAATTGAGAAATTGGCAGTTGGAAAAATTGGCAGTTGAAAAATTGGCAGTTGAAAAATTGGCAGTTGAAAAATTGGCAGTTGAAAAATTGGCAGTTGGAAAAATTGGCAGTTGGAAAAATTGGCATTTGGGAAATTGGCAGTTGGGAAATTGGCTTTTGGGAATTTTTCGAAATTTGCAGTTGAGAAATTGGAAAATGGCAGTTGGGAAATTGGCAGTTGAAAAATTGGCAGTTGGGAAATTGGCAGTTGAAAAATTGGCAGTCCAAAAAATGGCAGTTGGAAAAATTGGCAGTTGGAAAAATTGGCAGTTGAAAAATTGGCAGTTGGAAAAATTGGCAGTTGGAAAAATTGGCAGTTGGAAAAATTGGCAGTTGAAAAATTGGCAGTTGAAAAATTGGCAGTTGAAAAATTGGCAGTTGAAAAAGTGGCAGTTAAAAAATTGGCTTGAAAAAATTGGCAGTTGGAAAAATTGGCAGTTGGAAAAATTGGCAGTTGGAAAAATTGGCAGTTGGAAAAATAGGCAGTTGAAAAATTGGCAGTTGAAAAAATTGGCAGTTGGAAAAATTGGCAGTTGGAAAAATTGGCAGTTGGAAAAATTGGCAGTTGAAAAATTGGCAGTTGAAAAATTGGCAGTTGGGAAATTGGCTTTTGGGAATTTTTCAAAATTTGCAGTTGAGAAATTGGAAAATGGCAGTTGGGAAATTGGCTGTTGGGAAATTGGCAGTTGAAAAATTGGCAGTTGAAAAATTGGCAGTTGAAAAATTGGCAGTTGAAAAATTGGCAGTTGGGAAATTGGCAGTTGGGAAATTGGCTTTTGGGAATTTTTCGAAATTTGCAGTTGAGAAATTGGAAAATGGCAGTTCAGAAATTGGCAGTTGAAAAATTGGCAGTTGGAAAAGTTGGCAGTTTGGAAAATTGGCAGTTTAAAAATAGGAAATTGAAAAATTGGCAGTTGAAAAATTGGCAGTTGAAAAATTGGAAGTAAAAAAATTGGCAGTTGAAAAATTGGAAGTTGAAAATTTGGCAGTTGAAAAAATCGGCAGTTGAAAAAATCGGCAGTTGAAAAATTGGCAGTTGAAAAATTGGCAGTTGAAAAATTGGAAGTTAAAAAATTGGCAGTTGAAAAATTGGTAGTTGAAAATTTGGCAGTTGAAAAATTGGGAGTTGAAAAATTGGCAGTTGAAAAAATTGGCAGTTGAAAAAATTGGCAGTTGGAAAAATTGGCAGTTGGAAAAATTGGCAATTGGGAAATTGGCAGTTGGGAAATTGGCAGTTGAAAAAATCGGCAGTTGAAAAATTGGCAGTTGAAAAATTGGCAGTTGAAAAATTGGCAGTTGAAAAATTGGCAGTTAAAAAATTGGCAGTTGAAAAATTGGCTGTTGAAAAATTGGCAGTTGAAAAATTGGCAGTTGAAAAATTGGCAGTTGGAAAAATTGGCTTTTGGGAAATTGGCTTTTGGGAAATTGGAAATTGGCAGTTCTGAAATTGGAAATTGGAATTTGGCAGTTGCGAAATTGGCAGTTGGAAAAATTGGCAGTTGGAAAAATTGGCAGTTGGAAAAATTGGCAGTTGGAAAAATTGGCAGTTGGAAAAATTGGCAGTTGAAAAATTGGCAGTTGAAAAATTGGCAGTTGAAAAATTGGCAATTGGGGAATTGGCAGTTGAGAAATTGGAAATTGGAAATTGGCAGTTGGGAAATTGGCAGTTGGAAAAATTGGCAGTTGTAAAAATTGGCAGTTGTAAAAATTGGCAGTTGTAAAAATTGACAGTTGGAAAAATTGGCAGTTGGAAAAATTGGCAGTTGGGAAATTGGCAGTTGGGAAATTGGCAGTTCGGAAATTGGCTTTTGGGAAATTGGCTTTTGGGAATTTTTGAAAATTGGCAATTGAGAAATTGGAAAATGGCAGTTGGGAAATTGGCAGTTGGAAAAATTTGCATTTGGAAAAATAGGCAGTTGAAAAATTGGAAGTTAAAAAATTGGCAGTTGAAAAAATTGGCAGTTGGAAAAATTGGCAGTTGGAAAAATTGGCAGTTGGAAAAATTGGCAGTTGGAAAAATTGGCAGTTGAAAAATTGGCAGTTGGGAAATTGGCTTTTGGGAATTTTTGAAAATTGGGAGTTGAGAAATTGGAAAATGGCAGTTGGGAAATTGGCAGTTGGGAAATTGGCAGTTGAAAAATTGGCAGTTGAAAAATTGGCAGTTGAAAAATTGGCAGTTAAAAAATTGGCAGTTGAAAAATTGGCTGTTGAAAAATGGGCAGTTGGAAAAATTGGCAGTTGAAAAAATTGGCAGTTGAAAAAATTGGCAGTTGGAAATATTGGCAGTTGGAAAAATTGGCAGTTGAAAAAATTGGCAGTTGAAAAATTGGCAGTTGGAAAAATTGGCAGTTGGGAAATTGGAAGTTGGGAAATTGGCAGTTGGAAAAATTGGCAGTTGAAAAAATTGGCAGTTGAAAAATTGGCAGTTGAAAAATTGGCAGTAGAAAAATTGGCAGTTGAAAAATTGGCAGTTGAAAAATTGGCAGTTGAAAAATTGGCAGTTGAAAAATTGGCAGTTGGGAAATTGGCTTTTGGGAATTTTTCAAAATTTGCAGTTGAGAAATTGGAAAATGGCAGTTGGGAAATTGGCAGTTGAAAAATTGGCAGGGAAATTGGCAGTTGAAAAATTGGCAGTCCAAAAAATGGCAGTTGGAAAAATTGGCAGTGGAAAAATTGGCAGTTGGAAAAATTGGCAGTTGGAAAAATTGGCAGTTGGAAAAATCGGCAGTTGAAAAATTGGCAGTTGGAAAAATCGGCAGTTGAAAAATTGGCAGTTGAAAAAATCGGTGGCAGTTGAAAAATTGGCAGTTGAAAAATTGGAAGTTGAAAAATTGGCAGTTGAAAAATTGGCAGTTGAAAAATTGGCAGTTGAAAAATTGGCAGTTGAAAAATTGGCAGTTGAAAAAATTGGCAATGTGAAAAATTGGCAATGTGAAAAATTGGCAGTTGGAAAAATTGGCAGTTGGAAAAATTGGCAGTTGGAAAAATTGGCAGTTGGAAAAATTGGCAGTTGGGAAATTGGCAGTTGGGCAATTGGCTTTTGGGAATTTTTCGAAATTTGCAGTTGAGAAATTGGAAAATGGCAGTTCAGAAATTGGCAGTTGAAAAATTGGCAGTTGGAAAAGTTGGCAGTTGGAAAATTGGCAGTTTAAAAATAGGAAATAGAAAAATTGGCAGTTGAAAAATTGGCAGTTGAAAAATTGGCAGTTAAAAAATTGGCAGTTGAAAAATTGGAAGTTGAAAATTTGGCAGTTGAAAAAATCGGCAGTTGAAAAAATCGGCAGTTGAAAAATTGGCAGTTGAAAAATTGGCAGTTGAAAAATTGGCAGTTGAAAAATTGGAAGTTAAAAAATTGGCAGTTGAAAAATTGGTAGTTGAAAATTTGGCAGTTGAAAAATTGGCAGTTGAAAAATTGGCAGTTGAAAAAATTGGCAGTTGAAAAAATTGGCAGTTGGAAAAATTGGCAGTTGGAAAAATTGGCAATTGGGAAATTGGCAGTTGGGAAATTGGCTTTTGGGAATTTTTCGAAATTTGCAGTTGAGAAATTGAAAAATGGCAGTTGGGAAATTGGCAGTTGGGAAATTGGCAGTTGAAAAATTGGCAGTTGAAAAATTGGCAGTTGAAAAAATTGGCAGTTGAAAAAATTGGCAGTTGAAAAAATTGGCAGTTGGAAAAATTGGCAGTTGAAAAAATTGGCAGTTGGAAAAATTGGCAGTTGGAAAAATTGGCAGTTGGAAAAATTGGCAGTTGGAAAAATTGGCAGTTGGGAAATTGGCAGTTGGGAAATTGGCAGTTGGGAAATTGGCTTTTGGGAATTTTTCGAAATTTGCACTTGAGAAATTGGAAATTGGCAGTTGGGAAAATGGCAGTTGGGAAATTGGCAGTTGAAAAATTGGCAGTTGAAAAATTGGCAGTTGAAAAATTGGCAGTTGAAAAATTGGCAGTTGGAAAAATTGGCAGTTGAAAAAATTGGCAGTTGGAAAAATTGGCAGTTGGAAAAATTGGCAGTTGGAAAAATTGGCAGTTGGAAAAATTGGCAGTTGGGAAATTGGCAGTTGGGAAATTGGCTTTTGGGAATTTTTCGAAATTTGCAGTTGAGAAATTGGAAAATGGCAGTTCAGAAATTGGCAGTTGAAAAATTGGCAGTTGGAAAAGTTGGCAGTTGGAAAATTGGCAGTTTAAAAATAGGAAATTGAAAAATTGGCAGTTGAAAAATTGGCAGTTGAAAAATTGGCAGTGAAAAAATCGGCAGTTGAAAAATTGGCAGTTGAAAAATTGGCAGTTGAAAAATTGGCAGTTGAAAAATTGGAAGTTAAAAAATTTGGCAGTTGAAAAATTGGCAGTTGAAAAAATTGGCAGTTGAAAAAATTGGCAGTTGGAAAAATTGGCAGTTGGAAAAATTGGCAGTTGAAAAAATTGGCAATTGGGAAATTGGCAGTTGGGAAATTGGCTTTTGGGAATTTTTCGAAATTTGCAGTTGAGAAATTGAAAAATGGCAGTTGGGAAATGGCAGTTGGGAAATTGGCAGTTGAAAAATTGGCAGTTGAAAAAATTGGCAGTTGAAAAAATTGGCAGTTGAAAAAATTAGCAGTTGGAAAAATTGGCAGTTGAAAAAATTGGCAGTTGAAAAATTGGCAGTTGAAAAATTGGCAGTTGAAAAATTGGAAATTGAGAAATTGGCAGTTGAAAAATTGGCAGTTGAAAAATTGGCAGTTGAAAAATTGGCAGTTGAAAAATTGGCAGTTGAAAAATTGGCAGTTGGAAAAATTGGCAGTTGGAAAAATTGGCAGTTGAAAAATTGGCAGTTGAAAAATTGGCAGTTGGAAAAATTGGCAGTTGGAAAAATAGGCAGTTGAAAAATTGGCAGTTTAAAAATTGGCAGTTAAAAAATTGGCAGTTGAAAAATTGGCAGTTGAAAAATTGGCAGTTGAAAAATTGGCAGTTGGGAAATTGGCTTTTGGGAATTTTTGAAAATTGGCAATTGAGAAATTGGAAAATGGCAGTTGGGAAATTGGCAGTTGGAAAAATTGGCAGTTGGAAAAATTGGCAGTTGGAAAAATTGGCAGTTAAAAAATTGGCAGTTGAAAAAATTGGCAGTTGAAAAATTGGCAGTTGAAAAATTGGCAGTTGAAAAATTGGCAGTTGGAAGAATTGGCAGTTGAAAAAATTGGCAGTTGAAAAATTGGCAGTTGAAAAATTGGCAGTTGAAAAATTGGAAATTGAGAAATTGGCAGTTGAAAAATTGGCAGTTGGAAAAATTGGCAGTTGGAAAAATTGGCAGTTGAAAAATTGGCAGTTGAAAAATTGGCAGTTGGAAAAATTGGCAGTTGGAAAAATAGGCAGTTGAAAAATTGGCAGTTTAAAAATTGGCAGTTAAAAAATTGGCAGTTGAAAAAATTGGCAGTTGAAAAAATTGGCAGTTGGAAAAATTGGCAGTTGGAAAAATTGGCAGTTGAAAAATTGGCAGTTGAAAAATTGGCAGTTGAAAAATTGGCAGTTGGGAAATTGGCTTTTGGGAATTTTTGAAAATTGGCAATTGAGAAATTGGAAAATGGCAGTTGGGAAATTGGCAGTTGGAAAAATTGGCAGTTGGAAAAATTGGCAGTTGGAAAAATAGGCAGTTGAAAAATTGGCAGTTAAAAAATTGGCAGTTGAAAAAATTGGCAGTTGAAAAATTGGCAGTTGAAAAATTGGCAGTTGAAAAATTGGCAGTTGAAAAATTGGCAGTTGAAAAATTGGCAGTTGAAAAATTGGCAGTTGAAAAATTGGCAGTTGAAAAATTGGCAGTTGAAAAAATCGGCAGTTGGAAAAATTGGCAGTTGAAAAATTGGCAGTTGAAAAATTGGCAGTTGAAAAATTGGCAGTTGAAAAATTGGCAGTTAAAAAATTGGCAGTTGAAAAATTGGCTGTTGAAAAATGGGCAGTTGGAAAAATTGGCAGTTGAAGAAATTGGCAGTTGAAAAAATTGGCAGTTGGAAATATTGGCAGTTGGAAAAATTGGCAGTTGAAAAAATTGGCAGTTGAAAAATTGCCAGTTGGAAAAATTGGCAGTTGGGAAATTGGCAGTTGGGAAATTGGCAGTTGGAAAAATTGGCAGTTGAAAAAATTGGCAGTTGAAAAATTGGCAGTTGAAAAATTGGCAGTTGGAAAAATTGGCAGTTGGAAAAATTGGCAGTTGGAAAAATTGGCATTTGGGAAATTGGCAGTTGGGAAATTGGCTTTTGGGAATTTTTCGAAATTTGCAGTTGAGAAATTGGAAAATGGCAGTTGGGAAATTGGCAGTTGAAAAATTGGCAGTTGGGAAATTGGCAGTTGAAAAATTGGCAGTCCAAAAAATGGCAGTTGGAAAAATTGGCAGTTGGAAAAATTGGCAGTTGAAAAATTGGCAGTTGGAAAAATTGGCAGTTGGAAAAATTGGCAGTTGGAAAAATTGGCAGTTGAAAAATTGGCAGTTGAAAAATTGGCAGTTGAAAAATTGGCAGTTGAAAAAGGGGCAGTTAAAAAATTGGCAGTTGAAAAAATTGGCAGTTGGAAAAATTGGCAGTTGGAAAAATTGGCAGTTGGAAAAATTGGCAGTTGGAAAAATTGGCAGTTGGAAAAATTGGCAGTTGGAAAAATAGGCAGTTGAAAAATTGGCAGTTGAAAAAATTGGCAGTTGGAAAAATTGGCAGTTGGAAAAATTGGCAGTTGGAAAAATTGGCAGTTGAAAAATTGGCAGTTGAAAAATTGGCAGTTGGGAAATTGGCTTTTGGGAATTTTTCAAAATTTGCAGTTGAGAAATTGGAAAATGGCAGTTGGGAAATTGGCAGTTGGGAAATTGGCAGTTGAAAAATTGGCAGTTGAAAAATTGGCAGTTGAAAAATTGGCAGTTGAAAAATTGGAAATTGAGAAATTGGCAGTTGAAAAATTGGCAGTTGAAAAATTGGCAGTTGGAAAAATCGGCAGTTGAAAAATTGGCAGTTGAAAAAATCGGCAGTTGGAAAAATTGGCAGTTGAAAAATTGGCAGTTGAAAAATTGGAAGTTGAAAAATTGGAAGTTGAAAAATTGGCAGTTGAAAAATTGGCAGTTGAAAAATTGGCAGTTGAAAAATTGGAAGTTAAAAAATTGGCAGTTGAAAAATTGGTAGTTGAAAATTTGGCAGTTGAAAAATTGGCAGTTGAAAAATTGGCAGTTGAAAAAATTGGCAGTTGAAAAAATTGGCAGTTGGAAAAATTGGCAGTTGGAAAAATTGGCAGTTGGAAAAATTGGCAATTGGGAAATTGGCAGTTGGGAAATTGGCTTTTGGGAATTTTTCGAAATTTGCAGTTGAGAAATTGAAAAATGGCAGTTGGGAAATTGGCAGTTGGGAAATTGGCAGTTGAAAAATTGGCAGTTGAAAAATTGGCAGTTGAAAAAATTGGCAGTTGAAAAAATTGGCAGTTGGAAAAATTGGCAGTTGGAAAAATTGGCAGTTGAAAAAATTGGCAGTTGGAAAAATTGGCAGTTGAAAAATTGGCAGTTGAAAAATTGGCAGTTGAAAAATTGGCAGTTGGAAAAATTGGCAGTTGGAAAAATTGGCAGTTGGAAAAATTGGCAGTTGGAAAAATTGGCAGTTGGGAAATTGGCAGTTGGGAAATTGGCAGTTGGGAAATTGGCTTTTGGGAATTTTTCGAAATTTGCACTTGAGAAATTGGAAATTGGCAGTTGGGAAAATGGCAGTTGGGAAATTGGCAGTTGAAAAATTGGCAGTTGAAAAATTGGCAGTTGAAAAATTGGCAGTTGAAAAATTGGAAATTGAGAAATTGGCAGTTGAAAAATTGGCAGTTGAAAAATTGGCAGTTGGAAAAATTGGCAGTTGGAAAAATAGGCAGTTGAAAAATTGGCAGTTGAAAAATTGGCAGTTGAAAAATTGGCAGTTGAAAAATTGGCATGAAAAATTGGCAGTTGAAAAATTGGCAGTTGAAAAATTGGCATGAAAAATTGGCAGTTGAGAAATTGGCAGTTGGAAAAATTGGCAGTTGGAAAAATTGGCAGTTGGAAAAATTGGCAGTTGAAAAATTGGCAGTTGAAAAATTGGCAGTTGGAAAAATTGGCAGTTGGAAAAATAGGCAGTTGAAAAATTGGCAGTTTAAAAATTGGCAGTTAAAAAATTGGCAGTTGGAAAAATTGGCAGTTGGAAAAATTGGCAGTTGAAAAATTGGCCGTTGAAAAATTGGCAGTTGAAAAATTGGCAGTTGGGAAATTGGCTTTTGGGAATTTTTGAAAATTGGCAATTGAGAAATTGGAAAATGGCAGTTGGGAAATTGGCAGTTGGAAAAATTGGCAGTTGGAAAAATTGGCAGTTGGAAAAATAGGCAGTTGAAAAATTGGCAGTTAAAAAATTGGCAGTTGAAAAAATTGGCAGTTGAAAAATTGGCAGTTGAAAAATTGGCAGTTGAAAAATTGGCAGTTGAAAAATTGGCAGTTGGAAAAATTGGCAGTTGAAAAAATTGGCAGTTGAAAAAATTGGCAGTTGGAAATATTGGCAGTTGGAAAAATTGGCAGTTGAAAAAATTGGCAGTTGAAAAAATTGGCAGTTGGAAATATTGGCAGTTGGAAAAATTGGCAGTTGAAAAAATTGGCAGTTGAAAAATTGGCAGTTGGAAAAATTGGCAGTTGGGAAATTGGCAGTTGGGAAATTGGCAGTTGGAAAAATTGGCAGTTGAAAAAATTGGCAGTTGAAAAATTGGCAGTTGAAAAATTGGCAGTTGGAAAAATTGGCAGTTGGAAAAATTGGCAGTTGGAAAAATTGGCATTTGGGAAATTGGCAGTTGGGAAATTGGCTTTTGGGAATTTTTCGAAATTTGCAGTTGAGAAATTGGAAAATGGCAGTTGGGAAATTGGCAGTTGAAAAATTGGCAGTTGGGAAATTGGCAGTTGAAAAATTGGCAGTCCAAAAAATGGCAGTTGGAAAAATTGGCAGTTGGAAAAATTGGCAGTTGAAAAATTGGCAGTTGGAAAAATTGGCAGTTGGAGAAATTGGCAGTTGGAAAAATTGGCAGTTGAAAAATTGGCAGTTGAAAAATTGGCAGTTGAAAAATTGGCAGTTGAAAAAGTGGCAGTTAAAAAATTGGCTTGAAAAAATTGGCAGTTGGAAAAATTGGCAGTTGGAAAAATTGGCAGTTGGAAAAATTGGCAGTTGGAAAAATAGGCAGTTGAAAAATTGGCAGTTGAAAAAATTGGCAGTTGGAAAAATTGGCAGTTGGAAAAATTGGCAATTGGAAAAATTGGCAGTTGAAAAATTGGCAGTTGAAAAATTGGCAGTTGGGAAATTGGCTTTTGGGAATTTTTCAAAATTTGCAGTTGAGAAATTGGAAAATGGCAGTTGGGAAATTGGCTGTTGGGAAATTGGCAGTTGAAAAATTGGCAGTTGAAAAATTGGCAGTTGAAAAATTGGCAGTTGAAAAATTGGCAGTTGGGAAATTGGCAGTTGGGAAATTGGCTTTTGGGAATTTTTCGAAATTTGCAGTTGAGAAATTGGAAAATGGCAGTTCAGAAATTGGCAGTTGAAAAATTGGCAGTTGGAAAAGTTGGCAGTTTGGAAAATTGGCAGTTTAAAAATAGGAAATTGAAAAATTGGCAGTTGAAAAATTGGCAGTTGAAAAATTGGAAGTAAAAAAATTGGCAGTTGAAAAATTGGAAGTTGAAAATTTGGCAGTTGAAAAAATCGGCAGTTGAAAAAATCGGCAGTTGAAAAATTGGCAGTTGAAAAATTGGCAGTTGAAAAATTGGAAGTTAAAAAATTGGCAGTTGAAAAATTGGTAGTTGAAAATTTGGCAGTTGAAAAATTGGGAGTTGAAAAATTGGCAGTTGAAAAAATTGGCAGTTGAAAAAATTGGCAGTTGGAAAAATTGGCAGTTGGAAAAATTGGCAATTGGGAAATTGGCAGTTGGGAAATTGGCTTTTGGGAATTTTTCGAAATTTGCAGTTGAGAAATTGAAAAATGGCAGTTGGGAAATTGGCAGTTGGGAAATTGGCAGTTGAAAAATTGGCAGTTGGAAAAATTGGCAGTTGAAAAAATTGGCAGTTGGAAAAATTGGCAGTTGGAAAAATTGGCAGTTGGAAAAATTGGCAGTTGGAAAAATTGGCAGTTGGAAAAATTGGCAGTTGGGAAATTGGCAGTTGGGAAATTGGCTTTTGGGAATTTTTCGAAATTTGCACTTGAGAAATTGGAAATTGGCAGTTGGGAAAATGGCAGTTGGGAAATTGGCAGTTGAAAAATTCTCAGTTGAAAAATTGGCAGTTGAAAAATTGGAAATTGAGAAATTGGCAGTTGAAAAATTGGCAGTTGAAAAATTGGCAGTTGGAAAAATTGGCAGTTGGAAAAATAGGCAGTTGAAAAATTGGCAGTTGAAAAAATCGGCAGTTGGAAAAATCGGCAGTTGTAAAAATAGGCAGTTGAAAAATTGGCAGTTGAAAAATTGGCAGTTGAAAAATTGGCAGTTGAAAAATTGGCATGAAAAATTCGAAATTGAGAAATTGGCAGTTGAAAAATTGGCAGTTGAAAAATTGGCAGTTGAAAAATTGGCAGTTGGAAAAATTGGCAGTTGGAAAAATTGGCAGTTGGAAAAATTGGCAGTTGAAAAATTGGCAGTTGAAAAATTGGCAGTTGGAAAAATTGGCAGTTGGAAAAATAGGCAGTTGAAAAATTGGCAGTTTAAAAATTGGCAGTTAAAAAATTGGCAGTTGAAAAAATTGGCAGTTGGAAAAATTGGCAGTTGAAAAATTGGCAGTTGAAAAATTGGCAGTTGAAAAATTGGCAGTTGGGAAATTGGCTTTTGGGAATTTTTGAAAATTGGCAATTGAGAAATTGGAAAATGGCAGTTGGGAAATTGGCAGTTGGAAAAATTGGCAGTTGGAAAAATTGGCAGTTGGAAAAATAGGCAGTTGAAAAATTGGCAGTTAAAAAATTGGCAGTTGAAAAAATTGGCAGTTGAAAAATTGGCAGTTGAAAAATTGGCAGTTGAAAAATTGGCAGTTGAAAAATTGGCAGTTGAAAAAATCGGCAGTTGGAAAAATTGGCAGTTGAAAAATTGGCAGTTGAAAAATTGGCAGTTGAAAAATTGGCAGTTGAAAAAATCGTCAGTTGGAAAAATTGGCAGTTGAAAAATTGGCAGTTGAAAAATTGGCAGTTGAAAAATTTGCAGTTGAAAAATTGGCAGTTGAAAAATTGGAAATTGAGAAATTGGCAGTTGAAAAATTGGCAGTTGAAAAATTGGCAGTTGAAAAATTGGCAGTTGGAAAAATTGGCAGTTGGAAAAATTGGCAGTTGGAAAAATTGGCAGTTGGAAAAATTGGCAGTTGGAAAAATTGGCAGTTGGAAAAATTGGCAGTTGGAAAAATAGGCAGTTGAAAAATTGGCAGTTGAAAAAATTGGCAGTTGGAAAAATTGGCAGTTGGAAAAATTGGCAGTTGGAAAAATTGGCAGTTGAAAAATTGGCAGTTGAAAAATTGGCAGTTGGGAAATTGGCTTTTGGGAATTTTTCAAAATTTGCAGTTGAGAAATTGGAAAATGGCAGTTGGGAAATTGGCAGTTGGGAAATTGGCAGTTGAAAAATTGGCAGTTGAAAAATTGGAAGTTGAAAAATTGGAAGTTGAAAAATTGGCAGTTGAAAAATTGGCAGTTGAAAAATTGGCAGTTGAAAAATTGGAAGTTAAAAAATTGGCAGTTGAAAAATTGGTAGTTGAAAATTTGGCAGTTGAAAAATTGGCAGTTGAAAAATTGGCAGTTGAAAAAATTGGCAGTTGAAAAAATTGGCAGTTGGAAAAATTGGCAGTTGGAAAAATTGGCAGTTGGAAAAATTGGCAATTGGGAAATTGGCAGTTGGGAAATTGGCTTTTGGGAATTTTTCGAAATTTGCAGTTGAGAAATTGAAAAATGGCAGTTGGGAAATTGGCAGTTGGGAAATTGGCAGTTGAAAAATTGGCAGTTGAAAAATTGGCAGTTGAAAAAATTGGCAGTTGAAAAAATTGGCAGTTGGAAAAATTGGCAGTTGGAAAAATTGGCAGTTGAAAAAATTGGCAGTTGGAAAAATTGGCAGTTGAAAAATTGGCAGTTGAAAAATTGGCAGTTGAAAAATTGGCAGTTGGAAAAATTGGCAGTTGGAAAAATTGGCAGTTGGAAAAATTGGCAGTTGGAAAAATTGGCAGTTGGGAAATTGGCAGTTGGGAAATTGGCAGTTGGGAAATTGGCTTTTGGGAATTTTTCGAAATTTGCACTTGAGAAATTGGAAATTGGCAGTTGGGAAAATGGCAGTTGGGAAATTGGCAGTTGAAAAATTGGCAGTTGAAAAATTGGCAGTTGAAAAATTGGCAGAAAAATTGGAAATTGAGAAATTGGCAGTTGAAAAATTGGCAGTTGAAAAATTGGCAGTTGGAAAAATTGGCAGTTGGAAAAATAGGCAGTTGAAAAATTGGCAGTTGAAAAATTGGCAGTTGAAAAATTGGCAGTTGAAAAATTGGCATGAAAAATTGGCAGTTGAAAAATTGGCAGTTGAAAAATTGGCATGAAAAATTGGCAGTTGAGAAATTGGCAGTTGGAAAAATTGGCAGTTGGAAAAATTGGCAGTTGGAAAAATTGGCAGTTGAAAAATTGGCAGTTGAAAAATTGGCAGTTGGAAAAATTGGCAGTTGGAAAAATAGGCAGTTGAAAAATTGGCAGTTTAAAAATTGGCAGTTAAAAAATTGGCAGTTGGAAAAATTGGCAGTTGGAAAAATTGGCAGTTGAAAAATTGGCAGTTGAAAAATTGGCAGTTGAAAAATTGGCAGTTGGGAAATTGGCTTTTGGGAATTTTTGAAAATTGGCAATTGAGAAATTGGAAAATGGCAGTTGGGAAATTGGCAGTTGGAAAAATTGGCAGTTGGAAAAATTGGCAGTTGGAAAAATAGGCAGTTGAAAAATTGGCAGTTAAAAAATTGGCAGTTGAAAAAATTGGCAGTTGAAAAATTGGCAGTTGAAAAATTGGCAGTTGAAAAATTGGCAGTTGAAAAATTGGCAGTTGGAAAAATTGGCAGTTGAAAAAATTGGCAGTTGAAAAAATTGGCAGTTGGAAATATTGGCAGTTGGAAAAATTGGCAGTTGAAAAAATTGGCAGTTGAAAAAATTGGCAGTTGGAAATATTGGCAGTTGGAAAAATTGGCAGTTGAAAAAATTGGCAGTTGAAAAATTGGCAGTTGGAAAAATTGGCAGTTGGGAAATTGGCAGTTGGGAAATTGGCAGTTGGAAAAATTGGCAGTTGAAAAAATTGGCAGTTGAAAAATTGGCAGTTGAAAAATTGGCAGTTGGAAAAATTGGCAGTTGGAAAAATTGGCAGTTGGAAAAATTGGCATTTGGGAAATTGGCAGTTGGGAAATTGGCTTTTGGGAATTTTTCGAAATTTGCAGTTGAGAAATTGGAAAATGGCAGTTGGGAAATTGGCAGTTGAAAAATTGGCAGTTGGGAAATTGGCAGTTGAAAAATTGGCAGTCCAAAAAATGGCAGTTGGAAAAATTGGCAGTTGGAAAAATTGGCAGTTGAAAAATTGGCAGTTGGAAAAATTGGCAGTTGGAGAAATTGGCAGTTGGAAAAATTGGCAGTTGAAAAATTGGCAGTTGAAAAATTGGCAGTTGAAAAATTGGCAGTTGAAAAAGTGGCAGTTAAAAAATTGGCTTGAAAAAATTGGCAGTTGGAAAAATTGGCAGTTGGAAAAATTGGCAGTTGGAAAAATTGGCAGTTGGAAAAATAGGCAGTTGAAAAATTGGCAGTTGAAAAAATTGGCAGTTGGAAAAATTGGCAGTTGGAAAAATTGGCAATTGGAAAAATTGGCAGTTGAAAAATTGGCAGTTGAAAAATTGGCAGTTGGGAAATTGGCTTTTGGGAATTTTTCAAAATTTGCAGTTGAGAAATTGGAAAATGGCAGTTGGGAAATTGGCTGTTGGGAAATTGGCAGTTGAAAAATTGGCAGTTGAAAAATTGGCAGTTGAAAAATTGGCAGTTGAAAAATTGGCAGTTGGGAAATTGGCAGTTGGGAAATTGGCTTTTGGGAATTTTTCGAAATTTGCAGTTGAGAAATTGGAAAATGGCAGTTCAGAAATTGGCAGTTGAAAAATTGGCAGTTGGAAAAGTTGGCAGTTTGGAAAATTGGCAGTTTAAAAATAGGAAATTGAAAAATTGGCAGTTGAAAAATTGGCAGTTGAAAAATTGGAAGTAAAAAAATTGGCAGTTGAAAAATTGGAAGTTGAAAATTTGGCAGTTGAAAAAATCGGCAGTTGAAAAAATCGGCAGTTGAAAAATTGGCAGTTGAAAAATTGGCAGTTGAAAAATTGGAAGTTAAAAAATTGGCAGTTGAAAAATTGGTAGTTGAAAATTTGGCAGTTGAAAAATTGGGAGTTGAAAAATTGGCAGTTGAAAAAATTGGCAGTTGAAAAAATTGGCAGTTGGAAAAATTGGCAGTTGGAAAAATTGGCAATTGGGAAATTGGCAGTTGGGAAATTGGCTTTTGGGAATTTTTCGAAATTTGCAGTTGAGAAATTGAAAAATGGCAGTTGGGAAATTGGCAGTTGGGAAATTGGCAGTTGAAAAATTGGCAGTTGGAAAAATTGGCAGTTGAAAAAATTGGCAGTTGGAAAAATTGGCAGTTGGAAAAATTGGCAGTTGGAAAAATTGGCAGTTGGAAAAATTGGCAGTTGGAAAAATTGGCAGTTGGGAAATTGGCAGTTGGGAAATTGGCTTTTGGGAATTTTTCGAAATTTGCACTTGAGAAATTGGAAATTGGCAGTTGGGAAAATGGCAGTTGGGAAATTGGCAGTTGAAAAATTCTCAGTTGAAAAATTGGCAGTTGAAAAATTGGAAATTGAGAAATTGGCAGTTGAAAAATTGGCAGTTGAAAAATTGGCAGTTGGAAAAATTGGCAGTTGGAAAAATAGGCAGTTGAAAAATTGGCAGTTGAAAAAATCGGCAGTTGGAAAAATCGGCAGTTGTAAAAATAGGCAGTTGAAAAATTGGCAGTTGAAAAATTGGCAGTTGAAAAATTGGCAGTTGAAAAATTGGCATGAAAAATTCGAAATTGAGAAATTGGCAGTTGAAAAATTGGCAGTTGAAAAATTGGCAGTTGAAAAATTGGCAGTTGGAAAAATTGGCAGTTGGAAAAATTGGCAGTTGGAAAAATTGGCAGTTGAAAAATTGGCATGAAAAATTGGCAGTTGAGAAATTGGCAGTTGGAAAAATTGGCAGTTGGAAAAATTGGCAGTTGGAAAAATTGGCAGTTGAAAAATTGGCAGTTGAAAAATTGGCAGTTGGAAAAATTGGCAGTTGGAAAAATAGGCAGTTGAAAAATTGGCAGTTTAAAAATTGGCAGTTAAAAAATTGGCAGTTGGAAAAATTGGCAGTTGGAAAAATTGGCAGTTGAAAAATTGGCAGTTGAAAAATTGGCAGTTGAAAAATTGGCAGTTGGGAAATTGGCTTTTGGGAATTTTTGAAAATTGGCAATTGAGAAATTGGAAAATGGCAGTTGGGAAATTGGCAGTTGGAAAAATTGGCAGTTGGAAAAATTGGCAGTTGGAAAAATAGGCAGTTGAAAAATTGGCAGTTAAAAAATTGGCAGTTGAAAAAATTGGCAGTTGAAAAATTGGCAGTTGAAAAATTGGCAGTTGAAAAATTGGCAGTTGAAAAATTGGCAGTTGGAAAAATTGGCAGTTGAAAAAATTGGCAGTTGAAAAAATTGGCAGTTGGAAATATTGGCAGTTGGAAAAATTGGCAGTTGAAAAAATTGGCAGTTGAAAAAATTGGCAGTTGGAAATATTGGCAGTTGGAAAAATTGGCAGTTGAAAAAATTGGCAGTTGAAAAATTGGCAGTTGGAAAAATTGGCAGTTGGGAAATTGGCAGTTGGGAAATTGGCAGTTGGAAAAATTGGCAGTTGAAAAAATTGGCAGTTGAAAAATTGGCAGTTGAAAAATTGGCAGTTGGAAAAATTGGCAGTTGGAAAAATTGGCAGTTGGAAAAATTGGCATTTGGGAAATTGGCAGTTGGGAAATTGGCTTTTGGGAATTTTTCGAAATTTGCAGTTGAGAAATTGGAAAATGGCAGTTGGGAAATTGGCAGTTGAAAAATTGGCAGTTGGGAAATTGGCAGTTGAAAAATTGGCAGTCCAAAAAATGGCAGTTGGAAAAATTGGCAGTTGGAAAAATTGGCAGTTGAAAAATTGGCAGTTGGAAAAATTGGCAGTTGGAGAAATTGGCAGTTGGAAAAATTGGCAGTTGAAAAATTGGCAGTTGAAAAATTGGCAGTTGAAAAATTGGCAGTTGAAAAAGTGGCAGTTAAAAAATTGGCTTGAAAAAATTGGCAGTTGGAAAAATTGGCAGTTGGAAAAATTGGCAGTTGGAAAAATTGGCAGTTGGAAAAATAGGCAGTTGAAAAATTGGCAGTTGAAAAAATTGGCAGTTGGAAAAATTGGCAGTTGGAAAAATTGGCAATTGGAAAAATTGGCAGTTGAAAAATTGGCAGTTGAAAAATTGGCAGTTGGGAAATTGGCTTTTGGGAATTTTTCAAAATTTGCAGTTGAGAAATTGGAAAATGGCAGTTGGGAAATATGCTGTTGGGAAATTGGCAGTTGAAAAATTGGCAGTTGAAAAATTGGCAGTTGAAAAATTGGCAGTTGAAAAATTGGCAGTTGGGAAATTGGCAGTTGGGAAATTGGCTTTTGGGAATTTTTCGAAATTTGCAGTTGAGAAATTGGAAAATGGCAGTTCAGAAATTGGCAGTTGAAAAATTGGCAGTTGGAAAAGTTGGCAGTTTGGAAAATTGGCAGTTTAAAAATAGGAAATTGAAAAATTGGCAGTTGAAAAATTGGCAGTTGAAAAATTGGAAGTAAAAAAATTGGCAGTTGAAAAATTGGAAGTTGAAAATTTGGCAGTTGAAAAAATCGGCAGTTGAAAAAATCGGCAGTTGAAAAATTGGCAGTTGAAAAATTGGCAGTTGAAAAATTGGAAGTTAAAAAATTGGCAGTTGAAAAATTGGTAGTTGAAAATTTGGCAGTTGAAAAATTGGGAGTTGAAAAATTGGCAGTTGAAAAAATTGGCAGTTGAAAAAATTGGCAGTTGGAAAAATTGGCAGTTGGAAAAATTGGCAATTGGGAAATTGGCAGTTGGGAAATTGGCTTTTGGGAATTTTTCGAAATTTGCAGTTGAGAAATTGAAAAATGGCAGTTGGGAAATTGGCAGTTGGGAAATTGGCAGTTGAAAAATTGGCAGTTGGAAAAATTGGCAGTTGAAAAAATTGGCAGTTGGAAAAATTGGCAGTTGGAAAAATTGGCAGTTGGAAAAATTGGCAGTTGGAAAAATTGGCAGTTGGAAAAATTGGCAGTTGGGAAATTGGCAGTTGGGAAATTGGCTTTTGGGAATTTTTCGAAATTTGCACTTGAGAAATTGGAAATTGGCAGTTGGGAAAATGGCAGTTGGGAAATTGGCAGTTGAAAAATTCTCAGTTGAAAAATTGGCAGTTGAAAAATTGGAAATTGAGAAATTGGCAGTTGAAAAATTGGCAGTTGAAAAATTGGCAGTTGGAAAAATTGGCAGTTGGAAAAATAGGCAGTTGAAAAATTGGCAGTTGAAAAAATCGGCAGTTGGAAAAATCGGCAGTTGTAAAAATAGGCAGTTGAAAAATTGGCAGTTGAAAAATTGGCAGTTGAAAAATTGGCAGTTGAAAAATTGGCATGAAAAATTCGAAATTGAGAAATTGGCAGTTGAAAAATTGGCAGTTGAAAAATTGGCAGTTGAAAAATTGGCAGTTGGAAAAATTGGCAGTTGGAAAAATTGGCAGTTGGAAAAATTGGCAGTTGAAAAATTGGCAGTTGAAAAATTGGCAGTTGGAAAAATTGGCAGTTGGAAAAATAGGCAGTTGAAAAATTGGCAGTTTAAAAATTGGCAGTTAAAAAATTGGCAGTTGAAAAAATTGGCAGTTGGAAAAATTGGCAGTTGAAAAATTGGCAGTTGAAAAATTGGCAGTTGAAAAATTGGCAGTTGGGAAATTGGCTTTTGGGAATTTTTGAAAATTGGCAATTGAGAAATTGGAAAATGGCAGTTGGGAAATTGGCAGTTGGAAAAATTGGCAGTTGGAAAAATTGGCAGTTGGAAAAATAGGCAGTTGAAAAATTGGCAGTTAAAAAATTGGCAGTTGAAAAAATTGGCAGTTGAAAAATTGGCAGTTGAAAAATTGGCAGTTGAAAAATTGGCAGTTGAAAAATTGGCAGTTGAAAAAATCGGCAGTTGGAAAAATTGGCAGTTGAAAAATTGGCAGTTGAAAAATTGGCAGTTGAAAAATTGGCAGTTGAAAAAATCGTCAGTTGGAAAAATTGGCAGTTGAAAAATTGGCAGTTGAAAAATTGGCAGTTGAAAAATTGGCAGTTAAAAAATTGGCAGTTGAAAAATTGGCTGTTGAAAAATGGGCAGTTGGAAAAATTGGCAGTTGAAAAAATTGGCAGTTGAAAAAATTGGCAGTTGAAAAAATTGGCAGTTGGAAAAATTGGCAGTTGGAAAAATTGGCAGTTGAAAAAATTGGCAGTTGAAAAATTGGCAGTTGGAAAAATTGGCAGTTGGAAAAATTGGCAGTTGGAAAAATTGGCAGTTGGAAAAATTGGCAGTTGGAAAAATTGGCAGTTGAAAAATTGGCAGTTGAAAAATGGCAGTTGAAAAATTGGCAGTTGAAAAATTGGCAGTTGAAAAATTGGCAGTTGAAAAATTGGAAGTTGAAAAAATCGGCAGTTGGAAAAATTGGCAGTTGAAAAATTGGCAGTTGAAAAATTGGCAGTTGAAAAATTGGCAGTTGAAAAATTGGCAGTTAAAAAATTGGCAGTTGAAAAATTGGCTGTTGAAAAATTGGCAGTTGGAAAAATTGGCAGTTGAAAAAATTGGCAGTTGAAAAAATTGGCAGTTGAAAAATTGGCAGTTGAAAAATTGGCAGTTGGAAAAATTGGCAGTTGGAAAAATTGGCAGTTGGAAAAATTGGCATTTGGGAAATTGGCAGTTGGGAAATTGGCTTTTGGGAATTTTTCGAAATTTGCAGTTGAGAAATTGGAAAATGGCAGTTGGGAAATTGGCAGTTGAAAAAATTGGCAGTTGAAAAAATTGGCAGTTGGAAATATTGGCAGTTGGAAAAATTGGCAGTTGAAAAAATTGGCAGTTGAAAAATTGGCAGTTGGAAAAATTGGCAGTTGGGAAATTGGCAGTTGGGAAATTGGCAGTTGGAAAAATTGGCAGTTGAAAAAATTGGCAGTTGAAAAATTGGCAGTTGAAAAATTGGCAGTTGGAAAAATTGGCAGTTGGAAAAATTGGCAGTTGGAAAAATTGGCATTTGGGAAATTGGCAGTTGGGAAATTGGCTTTTGGGAATTTTTCGAAATTTGCAGTTGAGAAATTGGAAAATGGCAGTTGGGAAATTGGCAGTTGAAAAATTGGCAGTTGGGAAATTGGCAGTTGAAAAATTGGCAGTCCAAAAAATGGCAGTTGGAAAAATTGGCAGTTGGAAAAATTGGCAGTTGAAAAATTGGCAGTTGGAAAAATTGGCAGTTGGAGAAATTGGCAGTTGGAAAAATTGGCAGTTGAAAAATTGGCAGTTGAAAAATTGGCAGTTGAAAAATTGGCAGTTGAAAAATTGGCAGTTGAAAAATTGGCAGTTGAAAAATTGGCAGTTGGAAAAATTGGCAGTTGGAAAAATTGGCAGTTGGAAAAATTGGCAGTTGAAAAATTGGCAGTTGAAAAATTGGCAGTTGGAAAAATTGGCAGTTGGAAAAATAGGCAGTTGAAAAATTGGCAGTTTAAAAATTGGCAGTTAAAAAATTGGCAGTTGAAAAAATTGGCAGTTGGAAAAATTGGCAGTTGAAAAATTGGCAGTTGAAAAATTGGCAGTTGAAAAATTGGCAGTTGGGAAATTGGCTTTTGGGAATTTTTGAAAATTGGCAATTGAGAAATTGGAAAATGGCAGTTGGGAAATTGGCAGTTGGAAAAATTGGCAGTTGGAAAAATTGGCAGTTGGAAAAATAGGCAGTTGAAAAATTGGCAGTTAAAAAATTGGCAGTTGAAAAAATTGGCAGTTGAAAAATTGGCAGTTGAAAAATTGGCAGTTGAAAAATTGGCAGTTGAAAAATTGGCAGTTGAAAAAATCGGCAGTTGGAAAAATTGGCAGTTGAAAAATTGGCAGTTGAAAAATTGGCAGTTGAAAAATTGGCAGTTGAAAAAATCGTCAGTTGGAAAAATTGGCAGTTGAAAAATTGGCAGTTGAAAAATTGGCAGTTGAAAAATTGGCAGTTAAAAAATTGGCAGTTGAAAAATTGGCTGTTGAAAAATGGGCAGTTGGAAAAATTGGCAGTTGAAAAAATTGGCAGTTGAAAAAATTGGCAGTTGAAAAAATTGGCAGTTGGAAAAATTGGCAGTTGGAAAAATTGGCAGTTGAAAAAATTGGCAGTTGAAAAATTGGCAGTTGGAAAAATTGGCAGTTGGAAAAATTGGCAGTTGGAAAAATTGGCAGTTGGAAAAATTGGCAGTTGGAAAAATTGGCAGTTGAAAAATGGCAGTTGAAAAATTGGCAGTTGAAAAATTGGCAGTTGAAAAATTGGCAGTTGAAAAATTGGAAGTTGAAAAAATCGGCAGTTGGAAAAATTGGCAGTTGAAAAATTGGCAGTTGAAAAATTGGCAGTTGAAAAATTGGCAGTTGAAAAATTGGCAGTTAAAAAATTGGCAGTTGAAAAATTGGCTGTTGAAAAATTGGCAGTTGGAAAAATTGGCAGTTGAAAAAATTGGCAGTTGAAAAAATTGGCAGTTGAAAAATTGGCAGTTGAAAAATTGGCAGTTGGAAAAATTGGCAGTTGGAAAAATTGGCAGTTGGAAAAATTGGCATTTGGGAAATTGGCAGTTGGGAAATTGGCTTTTGGGAATTTTTCGAAATTTGCAGTTGAGAAATTGGAAAATGGCAGTTGGGAAATTGGCAGTTGAAAAATTGGCAGTTGGGAAATTGGCAGTTGAAAAATTGGCAGTCCAAAAAATGGCAGTTGGAAAAATTGGCAGTTGAAAAATTGGCAGTTGGAAAAATTGGCAGTTGAAAAAATTGGCAGTTGGAAAAATTGGCAGTTGGAAAAATTGGCAGTCCAAAAAATGGCAGTTGGAAAAATTGGCAGTTGAAAAATTGGCAGTTGGAAAAATTGGCAGTTGAAAAAATTGGCAGTTGAAAAAATTGGCAGTTGGAAAAATTGGCAGTTGAAAAATTGGCAGTTGGAAAAATTGGCAGTTGGAAAAATTGGCAGTTGGAAAAATTGGCATTTGGGAAATTGGCAGTTGGGAAATTGGCTTTTGGGAATTTTTCGAAATTTGCAGTTGAGAAATTGGAAAATGGCAGTTGGGAAATTGGCAGTTGAAAAATTGGCAGTTGGGAAATTGGCAGTTGAAAAATTGGCAGTCCAAAAAATGGCAGTTGGAAAAATTGGCAGTTGAAAAATTGGCAGTTGGAAAAATTGGCAGTTGAAAAAATTGGCAGTTGGAAAAATTGGCAGTTGGAAAAATTGGCAGTCCAAAAAATGGCAGTTGGAAAAATTGGCAGTTGAAAAATTGGCAGTTGGAAAAATTGGCAGTTGAAAAAATTGGCAGTTGAAAAAATTGGCAGTTGGAAAAATTGGCAGTTGGAAAAATTGGCAGTTGGAAAAATTGGCAGTTGGAAAAATTGGCAGTTGGAAAAATTGGCAGTTGGGAAATTGGCAGTTGGGAAATTGGCTTTTGGGAATTTTTCGAAATTTGCAGTTGAGAAATTGGAAAATGGCAGTTCAGAAATTGGCAGTTGAAAAATTGGCAGTTGAAAAAGTTGGCAGTTGGAAAATTGGCAGTTTAAAAATAGGAAATTGAAAAATTGGCAGTTGAAAAATTGGCAGTTGAAAAATTGGCAGTTAAAAAATTGGCAGTTGAAAAATTGGAAGTTGAAAATTTGGCAGTTGAAAAAATCGGCAGTTGAAAAAATCGGCAGTTGAAAAATTCGCAGTTGAAAAATTGGCAGTTGAAAAATTGGCAGTTGAAAAATTGGAAGTTAAAAAATTGGCAGTTGAAAAATTGGTAGTTGAAAATTTGGCAGTTGAAAAATTGGCAGTTGAAAAATTGGCAGTTGAAAAATTGGAAATTGAGAAATTGGCAGTTGAAAAATTGGCAGTTGAAAAATTGGCAGTTGGAAAAATTGGCAGTTGGAAAAATAGGCAGTTGGGAAATTGGCAGTTGGAAAAATTGGCAGTTGGAAAAATTGGTAGTTGGAAAAATAGGCAGTTGAAAAATTGGCAGTTAAAAAATTGGCAGTTGAAAAAATTGGCAGTTGAAAAATTGGCAGTTGAAAAATTGGCAGTTGAAAAATTGGCAGTTGAAAAATTGGCAGTTGAAAAAATCGGCAGTTGGAAAAATTGGCAGTTGAAAAATTGGCAGTTGAAAAATTGGCAGTTGAAAAATTGGCAGTTGAAAAAATCGTCAGTTGGAAAAATTGGCAGTTGAAAAATTGGCAGTTGAAAAATTGGCAGTTGAAAAATTGGCAGTTGAAAAATTGGCAGTTAAAAAATTGGCAGTTGAAAAATTGGCTGTTGAAAAATGGGCAGTTGGAAAAATTGGCAGTTGAAAAAATTGGCAGTTGAAAAAATTGGCAGTTGAAAAAATTGGCAGTTGGAAAAATTGGCAGTTGGAAAAATTGGCAGTTGAAAAAATTGGCAGTTGAAAAATTGGCAGTTGGAAAAATTGGCAGTTGGAAAAATTGGCAGTTGGAAAAATTGGCAGTTGGAAAAATTGGCAGTTGGAAAAATTGGCAGTTGAAAAATGGCAGTTGAAAAATTGGCAGTTGAAAAATTGGCAGTTGAAAAATTGGCAGTTGAAAAATTGGAAGTTGAAAAAATCGGCAGTTGGAAAAATTGGCAGTTGAAAAATTGGCAGTTGAAAAATTGGCAGTTGAAAAATTGGCAGTTGAAAAATTGGCAGTTAAAAAATTGGCAGTTGAAAAATTGGCTGTTGAAAAATTGGCAGTTGGAAAAATTGGCAGTTGAAAAAATTGGCAGTTGAAAAAATTGGCAGTTGAAAAATTGGCAGTTGAAAAATTGGCAGTTGGAAAAATTGGCAGTTGGAAAAATTGGCAGTTGGAAAAATTGGCATTTGGGAAATTGGCAGTTGGGAAATTGGCTTTTGGGAATTTTTCGAAATTTGCAGTTGAGAAATTGGAAAATGGCAGTTGGGAAATTGGCAGTTGAAAAATTGGCAGTTGGGAAATTGGCAGTTGAAAAATTGGCAGTCCAAAAAATGGCAGTTGGAAAAATTGGCAGTTGAAAAATTGGCAGTTGGAAAAATTGGCAGTTGAAAAAATTGGCAGTTGAAAAAATTGGCAGTTGGAAAAATTGGCAGTTGGAAAAATTGGCAGTTGGAAAAATTGGCAGTTGGAAAAATTGGCAGTTGGAAAAATTGGCAGTTGGGAAATTGGCAGTTGGGAAATTGGCTTTTGGGAATTTTTCGAAATTTGCAGTTGAGAAATTGGAAAATGGCAGTTCAGAAATTGGCAGTTGAAAAATTGGCAGTTGAAAAAGTTGGCAGTTGGAAAATTGGCAGTTTAAAAATAGGAAATTGAAAAATTGGCAGTTGAAAAATTGGCAGTTGAAAAATTGGCAGTTAAAAAATTGGCAGTTGAAAAATTGGAAGTTGAAAATTTGGCAGTTGAAAAAATCGGCAGTTGAAAAAATCGGCAGTTGAAAAATTGGCAGTTGAAAAATTGGCAGTTGAAAAATTGGCAGTTGAAAAATTGGAAGTTAAAAAATTGGCAGTTGAAAAATTGGTAGTTGAAAATTTGGCAGTTGAAAAATTGGCAGTTGAAAAATTGGCAGTTGAAAAATTGGAAATTGAGAAATTGGCAGTTGAAAAATTGGCAGTTGAAAAATTGGCAGTTGGAAAAATTGGCAGTTGGAAAAATAGGCAGTTGAAAAATTGGCAGTTGAAAAAATCGGCAGTTGGAAAAATCGGCAGTTGTAAAAATAGGCAGTTGAAAAATTGGCAGTTGAAAAATTGGCAGTTGAAAAATTGGCATGAAAAATTGGAAATTGAGAAATTGGCAGTTGAAAAATTGGCAGTTGAAAAATTGGCAGTTGAAAAATTGGCAGTTGGAAAAATTGGCAGTTGGAAAAATTGGCAGTTGGAAAAATTGGCAGTTGAAAAATTGGCAGTTGAAAAATTGGCAGTTGGAAAAATTGGCAGTTGGAAAAATAGGCAGTTTAAAAATTGGCAGTTTAAAAATTGGCAGTTAAAAAATTGGCAGTTGAAAAAATTGGCAGTTGAAAAAATTGGCAGTTGGAAAAATTGGCAGTTGGAAAAATTGGCAGTTGAAAAATTGGCAGTTGAAAAATTGGCAGTTGAAAAATTGGCAGTTGGGAAATTGGCTTTTGGGAATTTTTGAAAATTGGAAATTGAGAAATTGGAAAATGGCAGTTGAAAAATTGGCAGTTGAAAAATTGGCAGTTGAAAAATTGGCAGTTGAAAAATTGGCAGTTGGAAAAGTTGGCAGTTGGAAAATTGGCAGTTTAAAAATAGGAAATTTAGAAATTGGCAGTTGAAAAATTGGCAGTTGGTAAAATTGGCAGTTGAAAAATTGGCAGTTAAAAAAACGGCAGTTGAAAAAATCGGCAGTTGAAGAATTGGCAGTTGAAAAATTGGCAGTTGAAAAATTGGCAGTTGAAAAATTGGCAGTTAAAAAATTGGCAGTTGAAAAATTGGTAGTTGAAAATTTGGCAGTTGAAAAATTGGCAGTTGAAAAAATTGGCAGTTGAAAAAATTGGCAGTTGAAAAAATTGGCAGTTGGAAAAATTGGCAGTTGGAAAAATTGGCAGTTGGAAAAATTGGCAATTGGGAAATTGGCTGTTGGGAAATTGGCTTTTGGGAATTTTTCGAAATTTGCAGTTGAGAAATTGAAAAATGGCAGTTGGGAAATTGGCAGTTGAAAAATTGGCAGTTGAAAAATTGGCAGTTGAAAAAATTGGTAGTTGAAAAAATTGGCAGTTGAAAAAATTGGCAGTTGGAAAAATTGGCAGTTGGAAAAATTGGAAGTTGGAAAAATTGGCAGTTGGAAAAATTGGCAGTTGGAAAAATTGGCAGTTGAAAAATTGGCAGTTGAAAAATTGGCAGTTGGAAAAATTGGCAGTTGGAAAAATTGGCAGTTGAAAAATTGGCAGTTGAAAAATTGGCAGTTGGAAAAATTGGCAGTTTGAAAAATAGGCAGTTGAAAAATTGGCAGTTTAAAAATTGGCAGTTAAAAAATTGGCAGTTGAAAAAATTGGCAGTTGAAAAAATTGGCAGTTGGAAAAATTGGCAGTTGGAAAAATTGGCAGTTGAAAAATTGGCAGTTGAAAAATTGGCAGTTGAAAAATTGGCAGTTGGGAAATTGGCTTTTGGGAATTTTTGAAAATTGGCAATTGAGAAATTGGAAAATGGCAGTTGGGAAATTGGCAGTTGGAAAAATTGGCAGTTGGAAAAATTGGCAGTTGGAAAAATAGGCAGTTGAAAAATTGGCAGTTAAAAAATTGGCAGTTGAAAAAATTGGCAGTTGGAAAAATTGGCAGTTGGAAAAATTGGCAGTTGGAAAAATTGGCGTTGGAAAAATTGGCAGTTGAAAAATTGGCAGTTGGGAAATTGGCTTTTGGGAATTTTTGAAAATTGGGAGTTGAGAAATTGGAAAATGGCAGTTGGGAAATTGGCAGTTGGGAAATTGGCAGTTGAAAAATTGGCAGTTGAAAAATTGGCAGTTGAAAAATTGGCAGTTGAAAAATTGGCAGTTGAAAAAATCGGCAGTTGGAAAAATTGGCAGTTGAAAAATTGGCAGTTGAAAAATTGGCAGTTGAAAAATTGGCAGTTGAAAAATTGGCAGTTAAAAAATTGGCAGTTGAAAAAATGGCTGTTGAAAAATGGGCAGTTGGAAAAATTGGCAGTTGGAAAAATTGGCAGTTGAAAAAATTGGCAGTTGGAAAAATTGGCAGTTGGAAAAATTGGCTTTTGGAAAAATTGGCTTTTGGGAAATTGGCAGTTGGAAAAATTGGCAGTTGGAAAAATTGGCAGTTGGAAAAATTGGCAGTTGGAAAAATTGGCAGTTCGAAAAATTGGCAGTTGAAAAAATTGGCAGTTGAAAAAATTGGCAGTTGGAAAAATTGGCAGTTGGAAAAATTGGCTTTTGGAAAAATTGGCTTTTGGGAAATTGGCAGTTGGAAAAATTGGCAGTTGGAAAAATTGGCAGTTGGAAAAATTGGCAGTTGGAAAAATTGGCAGTTCGAAAAATTGGCAGTTGGAAAAATTGGCAGTTGAAAAATGGCAGTTGAAAAATTGGCAGTTGAAAAATTGGCAGTTGAAAAATTGGCAGTTGAAAAATTGGAAGTTGAAAAAATCGGCAGTTGGAAAAATTGGCAGTTGAAAAATTGGCAGTTGAAAAATTGGCAGTTGAAAAATTGGCAGTTGAAAAATTGGCAGTTAAAAAATTGGCAGTTGAAAAATTGGCTGTTGAAAAATTGGCAGTTGGAAAAATTGGCAGTTGAAAAAATTGGCAGTTGGAAAAATTGGCAGTTGAAAAATTGGCAGTTGAAAAATTGGCAGTTGAAAAATTGGCAGTTGAAAAATTGGCAGTTGGAAAAATTGGCAGTTTGAAAAATAGGCAGTTGAAAAATTGGCAGTTAAAAAATTGGCAGTTAAAAAATTGGCAGTTAAAAAATTGGCAGTTGAAAAAATTGGCAGTTGAAAAAATTGGCAGTTGGAAAAATTGGCAGTTGAAAAATTGGCAGTTGAAAAATTGGCAGTTGAAAAATTGGCAGTTGGGAAATTGGCTTTTGGGAATTTTTGAAAATTGGCAATTGAGAAATTGGAAAATGGCAGTTGGGAAATTGGCTTTTGGGAAATTGGCAGTTGGAAAAATTGGCAGATGAAAAAATTGGCAGTTCGAAAAATTGGCAGTTGAAAAAATTGGCAGTTGAAAAAATTGGCAGGTGAAAAATTGGCGGTTGGAAAAATTGGCTTTTGGAAAAATTGGCTTTTGGGAAATTGGCAGTTGGAAAAATTGGCAGTTGGAAAAATTGGCAGTTGGAAAAATTGGCAGTTGGAAAAATTGGCAGTTCGAAAAATTGGCAGTTGGAAAAATTGGCAGTTGAAAAATGGCAGTTGAAAAATTGGCAGTTGAAAAATTGGCAGTTGAAAAATTGGCAGTTGAAAAATTGGAAGTTGAAAAAATCGGCAGTTGGAAAAATTGGCAGTTGAAAAATTGGCAGTTGAAAAATTGGCAGTTGAAAAATTGGCAGTTGAAAAATTGGCAGTTAAAAAATTGGCAGTTGAAAAATTGGCTGTTGAAAAATTGGCAGTTGGAAAAATTGGCAGTTGAAAAAATTGGCAGTTGGAAAAATTGGCAGTTGAAAAATTGGCAGTTGAAAAATTGGCAGTTGAAAAATTGGCAGTTGAAAAATTGGCAGTTGGAAAAATTGGCAGTTTGAAAAATAGGCAGTTGAAAAATTGGCAGTTAAAAAATTGGCAGTTAAAAAATTGGCAGTTAAAAAATTGGCAGTTGAAAAAATTGGCAGTTGAAAAAATTGGCAGTTGGAAAAATTGGCAGTTGAAAAATTGGCAGTTGAAAAATTGGCAGTTGAAAAATTGGCAGTTGGGAAATTGGCTTTTGGGAATTTTTGAAAATTGGCAATTGAGAAATTGGAAAATGGCAGTTGGGAAATTGGCTGTTGGAAAAATTGGCAGTTGGAAAAATTGGCAGATGAAAAAATTGGCAGTTGAAAAATTGGCAGTTGGAAAAATTGGCAGTTGAAAAAATTGGCAGGTGAAAAATTGGCGGTTGGAAAAATTGGCTTTTGGAAAAATTGGCTTTTGGGAAATTGGCAGTTGGAAAAATTGGCAGTTGGAAAAATTGGCAGTTGGAAAAATTGGCAGTTGGAAAAATTGGCAGTTGGAAAAATTGGCAGTTGGAAAAATTGGCAGTTGAAAAATGGCAGTTGAAAAATTGGCAGTTGAAAAATTGGAAGTTGAAAAAATCGGCAGTTGGAAAAATTGGCTGTTGAAAAATTGGCAGTTGGAAAAATTGGCAGTTGAAAAAATTGGCAGTTGAAAAAATTGGCAGTTGAAAAATTGGCAGTTGAAAAATTGGCAGTTGGAAAAATTGGCAGTTGGAAAAATTGGCAGTTGGAAAAATTGGCATTTGGGAAATTGGCAGTTGGGAAATTGGCTTTTGGGAATTTTTCGAAATTTGCAGTTGAGAAATTGGAAAATGGCAGTTGGGAAATTGGCAGTTGAAAAATTGGCAGTTGGGAAATTGGCAGTTGAAAAATTGGCAGTCCAAAAAATGGCAGTTGGAAAAATTGGCAGTTGAAAAATTGGCAGTTGGAAAAATTGGCAGTTGAAAAAATTGGCAGTTGAAAAAATTGGCAGTTGGAAAAATTGGCAGTTGGAAAAATTGGCAGTTGGAAAAATTGGCAGTTGGAAAAATTGGCAGTTGGAAAAATTGGCAGTTGGGAAATTGGCAGTTGGGAAATTGGCTTTTGGGAATTTTTCGAAATTTGCAGTTGAGAAATTGGAAAATGGCAGTTCAGAAATTGGCAGTTGAAAAATTGGCAGTTGAAAAAGTTGGCAGTTGGAAAATTGGCAGTTTAAAAATAGGAAATTGAAAAATTGGCAGTTGAAAAATTGGCAGTTGAAAAATTGGCAGTTAAAAAATTGGCAGTTGAAAAATTGGAAGTTGAAAATTTGGCAGTTGAAAAAATCGGCAGTTGAAAAAATCGGCAGTTGAAAAATTGGCAGTTGAAAAATTGGCAGTTGAAAAATTGGCAGTTGAAAAATTGGAAGTTAAAAAATTGGCAGTTGAAAAATTGGTAGTTGAAAATTTGGCAGTTGAAAAATTGGCAGTTGAAAAATTGGCAGTTGAAAAATTGGAAATTGAGAAATTGGCAGTTGAAAAATTGGCAGTTGAAAAATTGGCAGTTGGAAAAATTGGCAGTTGGAAAAATAGGCAGTTGAAAAATTGGCAGTTGAAAAAATCGGCAGTTCGAAAAATCGGCAGTTGTAAAAATAGGCAGTTGAAAAATTGGCAGTTGAAAAATTGGCAGTTGAAAAATTGGCATGAAAAATTGGAAATTGAGAAATTGGCAGTTGAAAAATTGGCAGTTGAAAAATTGGCAGTTGAAAAATTGGCAGTTGGAAAAATTGGCAGTTGGAAAAATTGGCAGTTGGAAAAATTGGCAGTTGAAAAATTGGCAGTTGAAAAATTGGCAGTTGGAAAAATTGGCAGTTGGAAAAATAGGCAGTTTAAAAATTGGCAGTTTAAAAATTGGCAGTTAAAAAATTGGCAGTTGAAAAAATTGGCAGTTGAAAAAATTGGCAGTTGGAAAAATTGGCAGTTGGAAAAATTGGCAGTTGAAAAATTGGCAGTTGAAAAATTGGCAGTTGAAAAATTGGCAGTTGGGAAATTGGCTTTTGGGAATTTTTGAAAATTGGAAATTGAGAAATTGGAAAATGGCAGTTGAAAAATTGGCAGTTGAAAAATTGGCAGTTGAAAAATTGGCAGTTGGAAAAGTTGGCAGTTGGAAAATTGGCAGTTTAAAAATAGGAAATTTAGAAATTGGCAGTTGAAAAATTGGCAGTTGGTAAAATTGGCAGTTGAAAAATTGGCAGTTAAAAAAACGGCAGTTGAAAAAATCGGCAGTTGAAGAATTGGCAGTTGAAAAATTGGCAGTTGAAAAATTGGCAGTTGAAAAATTGGCAGTTAAAAAATTGGCAGTTGAAAAATTGGTAGTTGAAAATTTGGCAGTTAAAAAATTGGCAGTTGAAAAAATTGGCAGTTGAAAAAATTGGCAGTTGAAAAAATTGGCAGTTGGAAAAATTGGCAGTTGGAAAAATTGGCAGTTGGAAAAATTGGCAATTGGGAAATTGGCTGTTGGGAAATTGGCTTTTGGGAATTTTTCGAAATTTGCAGTTGAGAAATTGAAAAATGGCAGTTGGGAAATTGGCAGTTGAAAAATTGGCAGTTGAAAAATTGGCAGTTGAAAAAATTGGTAGTTGAAAAAATTGGCAGTTGAAAAAATTGGCAGTTGGAAAAATTGGCAGTTGGAAAAATTGGAAGTTGGAAAAATTGGCAGTTGGAAAAATTGGCAGTTGGAAAAATTGGCAGTTGAAAAATTGGCAGTTGAAAAATTGGCAGTTGGAAAAATTGGCAGTTGGAAAAATTGGCAGTTGAAAAATTGGCAGTTGAAAAATTGGCAGTTGGAAAAATTGGCAGTTTGAAAAATAGGCAGTTGAAAAATTGGCAGTTTAAAAATTGGCAGTTAAAAAATTGGCAGTTGAAAAAATTGGCAGTTGAAAAAATTGGCAGTTGGAAAAATTGGCAGTTGGAAAAATTGGCAGTTGAAAAATTGGCAGTTGAAAAATTGGCAGTTGAAAAATTGGCAGTTGGGAAATTGGCTTTTGGGAATTTTTGAAAATTGGCAATTGAGAAATTGGAAAATGGCAGTTGGGAAATTGGCAGTTGGAAAAATTGGCAGTTGGAAAAATTGGCAGTTGGAAAAATAGGCAGTTGAAAAATTGGCAGTTAAAAAATTGGCAGTTGAAAAAATTGGCAGTTGGAAAAATTGGCAGTTGGAAAAATTGGCAGTTGGAAAAATTGGCGTTGGAAAAATTGGCAGTTGAAAAATTGGCAGTTGGGAAATTGGCTTTTGGGAATTTTTGAAAATTGGGAGTTGAGAAATTGGAAAATGGCAGTTGGGAAATTGGCAGTTGGGAAATTGGCAGTTGAAAAATTGGCAGTTGAAAAATTGGCAGTTGAAAAATTGGCAGTTGAAAAATTGGCAGTTGAAAAAATCGGCAGTTGGAAAAATTGGCAGTTGAAAAATTGGCAGTTGAAAAATTGGCAGTTGAAAAATTGGCAGTTGAAAAATTGGCAGTTAAAAAATTGGCAGTTGAAAAAATGGCTGTTGAAAAATGGGCAGTTGGAAAAATTGGCAGTTGGAAAAATTGGCAGTTGAAAAAATTGGCAGTTGGAAAAATTGGCAGTTGGAAAAATTGGCTTTTGGAAAAATTGGCTTTTGGGAAATTGGCAGTTGGAAAAATTGGCAGTTGGAAAAATTGGCAGTTGGAAAAATTGGCAGTTGGAAAAATTGGCAGTTCGAAAAATTGGCAGTTGAAAAAATTGGCAGTTGGAAAAATTGGCAGTTGGAAAAATTGGCAGTTGGAAAAATTGGCTTTTGGAAAAATTGGCTTTTGGGAAATTGGCTGTTGGAAAAATTGGCAGTTGGAAAAATTGGCAGTTGGAAAAATTGGCAGTTGGAAAAATTGGCAGTTCGAAAAATTGGCAGTTGGAAAAATTGGCAGTTGAAAAATGGCAGTTGAAAAATTGGCAGTTGAAAAATTGGCAGTTGAAAAATTGGCAGTTGAAAAATTGGAAGTTGAAAAAATCGGCAGTTGGAAAAATTGGCAGTTGAAAAATTGGCAGTTGAAAAATTGGCAGTTGAAAAATTGGCAGTTGAAAAATTGGCAGTTAAAAAATTGGCAGTTGAAAAATTGGCTCTTGAAAAATTGGCAGTTGGAAAAATTGGCAGTTGAAAAAATTGGCAGTTGGAAAAATTGGCAGTTGAAAAATTGGCAGTTGAAAAATTGGCAGTTGAAAAATTGGCAGTTGAAAAATTGGCAGTTGGAAAAATTGGCAGTTTGAAAAATAGGCAGTTGAAAAATTGGCAGTTAAAAAATTGGCAGTTAAAAAATTGGCAGTTGAAAAAATTGGCAGTTGAAAAAATTGGCAGTTGGAAAAATTGGCAGTTGGAAAAATTGGCAGTTGAAAAATTGGCAGTTGAAAAATTGGCAGTTGGGAAATTGGCTTTTGGGAATTTTTGAAAATTGGAAATTGAGAAATTGGAAAATGGCAGTTGGGAAATTGGCTGTTGGAAAAATTGGCAGTTGGAAAAATTGGCAGTTGGAAAAATTGGCAGTTGGAAAAATTGGCAGTTCGAAAAATTGGCAGTTGGAAAAATTGGCAGTTGAAAAATGGCAATTGAAAAATTGGCAGTTGAAAAATTGGCAGTTGGAAAAATTGGCAGTTGGAAAAATTGGCAGTTCGAAAAATTGGCAGTTGGAAAAATTGGCAGTTGAAAAATGGCAGTTGAAAAATTGGCAGTTGAAAAATTGGCAGTTGAAAAATTGGCAGTTGAAAAATTGGAAGTTGAAAAAATCGGCAGTTGGAAAAATTGGCAGTTGAAAAATTGGCAGTTGAAAAATTGGCAGTTGAAAAATTGGCAGTTGAAAAATTGGCAGTTAAAAAATTGGCAGTTGAAAAATTGGCTGTTGAAAAATTGGCAGTTGGAAAAATTGGCAGTTGAAAAAATTGGCAGTTGGAAAAATTGGCAGTTGAAAAATTGGCAGTTGAAAAATTGGCAGTTGAAAAATTGGCAGTTGAAAAATTGGCAGTTGGAAAAATTGGCAGTTTGAAAAATAGGCAGTTGAAAAATTGGCAGTTAAAAAATTGGCAGTTAAAAAATTGGCAGTTGAAAAAATTGGCAGTTGAAAAAATTGGCAGTTGGAAAAATTGGCAGTTGGAAAAATTGGCAGTTGAAAAATTGGCAGTTGAAAAATTGGCAGTTGGGAAATTGGCTTTTGGGAATTTTTGAAAATTGGAAATTGAGAAATTGGAAAATGGCAGTTGGGAAATTGGCTGTTGGAAAAATTGGCAGTTGGAAAAATTGGCAGATGAAAAAATTGGCAGTTGAAAAATTGGCAGTTGGAAAAATTGGCAGTTGAAAAAATTGGCAGGTGAAAAATTGGCGGTTGGAAAAATTGGCTTTTGGAAAAATTGGCTTTTGGGAAATTGGCAGTTGGAAAAATTGGCAGTTGGAAAAATTGGCAGTTGGAAAAATTGGCAGTTGGAAAAATTGGCAGTTGGAAAAATTGGCAGTTGGAAAAATTGGCAGTTGAAAAATGGCAGTTGAAAAATTGGCAGTTGAAAAATTGGAAGTTGAAAAAATCGGCAGTTGGAAAAATTGGCAGTTGAAAAATTGGCAGTTGAAAAATTGGCAGTTGAAAAATTGGCAGTTGAAAAATTGGCAGTTAAGAAATTGGCAGTTGAAAAATTGGCTGTTGAAAAATTGGCAGTTGGAAAAATTGGCAGTTGAAAAAATTGGCAGTTGAAAAATTGGCAGTTGAAAAATTGGCAGTTGGAAAAATTGGCAGTTGGAAAAATTGGCAGTTGGAAAAATTGGCATTTGGGAAATTGGCAGTTGGGAAATTGGCTTTTGGGAATTTTTCGAAATTTGCAGTTGAGAAATTGGAAAATGGCAGTTGGGAAATTGGCAGTTGAAAAATTGGCAGTTGGGAAATTGGCAGTTGAAAAATTGGCAGTCCAAAAAATGGCAGTTGGAAAAATTGGCAGTTGAAAAATTGGCAGTTGGAAAAATTGGCAGTTGGAAAAATTGGCAGTTGGAAAAATTGGCAGTTGGAAAAATTGGCAGTTGAAAAATTGGCAGTTGAAAAATTGGCAGTTGAAAAATTGGCAGTTGAAAAAGTGGCAGTTAAAAAATTGGCAGTTGGAAAAATTGGCAGTTGGAAAAATTGGCAGTTGGAAAAATTGGCAGTTGGAAAAATAGGCAGTTGAAAAATTGGCAGTTGAAAAAATTGGCAGTTGGAAAAATTGGCAGTTGGAAAAATTGGCAGTTGGAAAAATTGGCAGTTGAAAAATTGGCAGTTGAAAAATTGGCAGTTGGGAAATTGGCTTTTGGGAATTTTTCAAAATTTGCAGTTGAGAAATTGGAAAATGGCAGTTGGGAAATTGGCAGTTGAAAAATTGGCAGTTGAAAAATTGGCAGTTGAAAAATTGGCAGTTGAAAAATTGGCAGTTGAAAAATTGGAAATTGAGAAATTGGCAGTTGAAAAATTGGCAGTTGAAAAATTGGCAGTTGGAAAAATCGGCAGTTGAAAAATTGGCAGTGGAAAAATCGGCAGTTTAAAAATAGGAAATTGAAAAATTGGCAGTTGAAAAATTGGCAGTTGAAAAAATTGGCAGTTGGAAAAATTGGCAGTTGAAAAATTGGCAGTTGGAAAAATTGGCAGTTGGAAAAATTGGCAGTTGGAAAAATTGGCAGTTGAAAAATTGGCAGTTGAAAAATTGGCAGTTGAAAAATTGGCAGTTGAAAAAGTGGCAGTTAAAAAATTGGCAGTTGAAAAAATTGGCAGTTGGAAAAATTGGCAGTTGGAAAAATTGGCAGTTGGAAAAATTGGCAGTTGGAAAGATTGGCAGTTGGAAAAATAGGCAGTTGAAAAATTGGCAGTTGAAAAAATTGGCAGTTGGAAAAATTGGCAGTTGGAAAAATTGGCAGTTGGAAAAATTGGCAGTTGAAAAATTGGCAGTTGAAAAATTGGCAGTTGGGAAATTGGCTTTTGGGAATTTTTCAAAATTTGCAGTTGAGAAATTGAAAAATTGGCAGTTGAAAAATTGGCAGTTGAAAAATTGGCAGTAAAAAAATTGGCAGTTGAAAAATTGGAAGTTGAAAATTTGGCAGTTGAAAAAATCGGCAGTTGAAAAAATCGGCAGTTGAAAAATTGGCAGTTGAAAAATTGGCAGTTGAAAAATTGGGAGTTGAAAAATTGGAAGTTAAAAAATTGGCAGTTGAAAAATTGGTAGTTGAAAATTTGGCAGTTAAGAAATTGGCAGTTGAAAAATTGGCTGTTGAAAAATTGGCAGTTGGAAAAATTGGCAGTTGAAAAAATTGGCAGTTGAAAAAATTGGCAGTTGAAAAATTGGCAGTTGAAAAATTGGCAGTTGGAAAAATTGGCAGTTGGAAAAATTGGCAGTTGGAAAAATTGGCATTTGGGAAATTGGCAGTTGGGAAATTGGCTTTTGGGAATTTTTCGAAATTTGCAGTTGAGAAATTGGAAAATGGCAGTTGGGAAATTGGCAGTTGAAAAATTGGCAGTTGGGAAATTGGCAGTTGAAAAATTGGCAGTCCAAAAAATGGCAGTTGGAAAAATTGGCAGTTGAAAAATTGGCAGTTGGAAAAATTGGCAGTTGGAAAAATTGGCAGTTGGAAAAATTGGCAGTTGAAAAATTGGCAGTTGAAAAATTGGCAGTTGAAAAATTGGCAGTTGAAAAAGTGGCAGTTGAAAAATTGGCAGTTGAAAAATTGGCAGTTGGAAAAATTGGCAGTTGAAAAAATTGGCAGTTGGAAAAATAGGCAGTTGAAAAATTGGCAGTTAAAAAATTGGCAGTTGAAAAAATTGGCAGTTGAAAAATTGGCAGTTGAAAAATTGGCAGTTGAAAAATTGGCAGTTGGAAAAATTGGCAGTTGAAAAAATTGGCAGTTGAAAAATTGGCAGTTGAAAAATTGGCAGTTGAAAAATTGGAAATTGAGAAATTGGCAGTTGAAAAATTGGCAGTTGGAAAAATTGGCAGTTGGAAAAATTGGCAGTTGAAAAATTGGCAGTTGAAAAATTGGCAGTTGGAAAAATTGGCAGTTGGAAAAATAGGCAGTTGAAAAATTGGCAGTTTAAAAATTGGCAGTTAAAAAATTGGCAGTTGAAAAAATTGGCAGTTGAAAAAATTGGCAGTTGGAAAAATTGGCAGTTGGAAAAATTGGCAGTTGAAAAATTGGCAGTTGAAAAATTGGCAGTTGAAAAATTGGCAGTTGGGAAATTGGCTTTTGGGAATTTTTGAAAATTGGCAATTGAGAAATTGGAAAATGGCAGTTGGGAAATTGGCAGTTGGAAAAATTGGCAGTTGGAAAAATTGGCAGTTGGAAAAATAGGCAGTTGAAAAATTGGCAGTTAAAAAATTGGCAGTTGAAAAAATTGGCAGTTGAAAAATTGGCAGTTGAAAAATTGGCAGTTGAAAAATTGGCAGTTGAAAAAATCGGCAGTTGGAAAAATTGGCAGTTGAAAAATTGGCAGTTGAAAAATTGGCAGTTGAAAAATTGGCAGTTGAAAAATTGGCAGTTGAAAAAATCGGCAGTTGGAAAAATTGGCAGTTGGAAAAATTGGCAGTTGGAAAAATTGGCAGTTGGAAAAATTGGCAGTTGGAAAAATTGGCAGTTGAAAAATTGGAAGTTGAAAAAATCGGCAGTTGGAAAAATTGGCAGTTGAAAAATTGGCAGTTGAAAAATTGGCAGTTGAAAAATTGGCAGTTGAAAAATTGGCAGTTAAGAAATTGGCAGTTGAAAAATTGGCTGTTGAAAAATTGGCAGTTGGAAAAATTGGCAGTTGAAAAAATTGGCAGTTGAAAAAATTGGCAGTTGAAAAATTGGCAGTTGAAAAATTGGCAGTTGGAAAAATTGGCAGTTGGAAAAATTGGCAGTTGGAAAAATTGGCATTTGGGAAATTGGCAGTTGGGAAATTGGCTTTTGGGAATTTTTCGAAATTTGCAGTTGAGAAATTGGAAAATGGCAGTTGGGAAATTGGCAGTTGAAAAATTGGCAGTTGGGAAATTGGCAGTTGAAAAATTGGCAGTCCAAAAAATGGCAGTTGGAAAAATTGGCAGTTGAAAAATTGGCAGTTGGAAAAATTGGCAGTTGGAAAAATTGGCAGTTGGAAAAATTGGCAGTTGAAAAATTGGCAGTTGAAAAATTGGCAGTTGAAAAATTGGCAGTTGAAAAAGTGGCAGTTGAAAAATTGGCAGTTGAAAAATTGGCAGTTGGAAAAATTGGCAGTTGAAAAAATTGGCAGTTGGAAAAATAGGCAGTTGAAAAATTGGCAGTTAAAAAATTGGCAGTTGAAAAAATTGGCAGTTGAAAAAATTGGCAGTTGAAAAATTGGCAGTTGAAAAATTGGCAGTTGGAAAAATTGGCAGTTGAAAAAATTGGCAGTTGAAAAATTGGCAGTTGAAAAATTGGCAGTTGAAAAATTGGAAATTGAGAAATTGGCAGTTGAAAAATTGGCAGTTGGAAAAATTGGCAGTTGGAAAAATTGGCAGTTGAAAAATTGGCAGTTGAAAAATTGGCAGTTGGAAAAATTGGCAGTTGGAAAAATAGGCAGTTGAAAAATTGGCAGTTTAAAAATTGGCAGTTAAAAAATTGGCAGTTGAAAAAATTGGCAGTTGAAAAAATTGGCAGTTGGAAAAATTGGCAGTTGGAAAAATTGGCAGTTGAAAAATTGGCAGTTGAAAAATTGGCAGTTGAAAAATTGGCAGTTGGGAAATTGGCTTTTGGGAATTTTTGAAAATTGGCAATTGAGAAATTGGAAAATGGCAGTTGGGAAATTGGCAGTTGGAAAAATTGGCAGTTGGAAAAATTGGCAGTTGGAAAAATAGGCAGTTGAAAAATTGGCAGTTAAAAAATTGGCAGTTGAAAAAATTGGCAGTTGAAAAATTGGCAGTTGAAAAATTGGCAGTTGAAAAATTGGCAGTTGAAAAATTGGCAGTTGAAAAAATCGGCAGTTGGAAAAATTGGCAGTTGAAAAATTGGCAGTTGAAAAATTGGCAGTTGAAAAATTGGCAGTTGAAAAATTGGCAGTTGAAAAAATCGGCAGTTGGAAAAATTGGCAGTTGAAAAATTGGCAGTTGAAAAATTGGAAGTTGAAAAATTGGCAGTTGAAAAATTGGCAGTTAAAAAATTGGCAGTTGAAAAATTGGCTGTTGAAAAATGGGCAGTTGGAAAAATTGGCAGTTGAAGAAATTGGCAGTTGAAAAAATTGGCAGTTGGAAATATTGGCAGTTGGAAAAATTGGCAGTTGAAAAAATTGGCAGTTGAAAAATTGCCAGTTGGAAAAATTGGCAGTTGGGAAATTGGCAGTTGGGAAATTGGCAGTTGGAAAAATTGGCAGTTGAAAAAATTGGCAGTTGAAAAATTGGCAGTTGAAAAATTGGCAGTTGGAAAAATTGGCAGTTGGAAAAATTGGCAGTTGGAAAAATTGGCATTTGGGAAATTGGCAGTTGGGAAATTGGCTTTTGGGAATTTTTCGAAATTTGCAGTTGAGAAATTGGAAAATGGCAGTTGGGAAATTGGCAGTTGAAAAATTGGCAGTTGGGAAATTGGCAGTTGAAAAATTGGCAGTCCAAAAAATGGCAGTTGGAAAAATTGGCAGTTGGAAAAATTGGCAGTTGAAAAATTGGCAGTTGGAAAAATTGGCAGTTGGAAAAATTGGCAGTTGGAAAAATTGGCAGTTGAAAAATTGGCAGTTGAAAAATTGGCAGTTGAAAAAGGGGCAGTTAAAAAATTGGCAGTTGAAAAAATTGGCAGTTGGAAAAATTGGCAGTTGGAAAAATTGGCAGTTGGAAAAATTGGCAGTTGGAAAAATTGGCAGTTGGAAAAATTGGCAGTTGGAAAAATAGGCAGTTGAAAAATTGGCAGTTGAAAAAATTGGCAGTTGGAAAAATTGGCAGTTGGAAAAATTGGCAGTTGGAAAAATTGGCAGTTGAAAAATTGGCAGTTGAAAAATTGGCAGTTGGGAAATTGGCTTTTGGGAATTTTTCAAAATTTGCAGTTGAGAAATTGGAAAATGGCAGTTGGGAAATTGGCAGTTGGGAAATTGGCAGTTGAAAAATTGGCAGTTGAAAAATTGGAAATTGAAAAAATTGGCAGTTGAAAAAATTGGCAGTTGGAAAAATTGGCAGTTGGAAAAATTGGCAGTTGAAAAAATTGGCAGTTGGAAAAATTGGCAGTTGAAAAATTGGCAGTTGAAAAATTGGCAGTTGAAAAATTGGCAGTTGGAAAAATTGGCAGTTGGAAAAATTGGCAGTTGGAAAAATTGGCAGTTGGAAAAATTGGCAGTTGGGAAATTGGCAGTTGGGAAATTGGCAGTTGGGAAATTGGCTTTTGGGAATTTTTCGAAATTTGCACTTGAGAAATTGGAAATTGGCAGTTGGGAAAATGGCAGTTGGGAAATTGGCAGTTGAAAAATTGGCAGTTGAAAAATTGGCAGTTGAAAAATTGGCAGTTGAAAAATTGGAAATTGAGAAATTGGCAGTTGAAAAATTGGCAGTTGAAAAATTGGCAGTTGGAAAAATTGGCAGTTGGAAAAATAGGCAGTTGAAAAATTGGCAGTTGAAAAATTGGCAGTTGAAAAATTGGCAGTTGAAAAATTGGCATGAAAAATTGGCAGTTGAAAAATTGGCAGTTGAAAAATTGGCATGAAAAATTGGCAGTTGAGAAATTGGCAGTTGGAAAAATTGGCAGTTGGAAAAATTGGCAGTTGGAAAAATTGGCAGTTGAAAAATTGGCAGTTGAAAAATTGGCAGTTGGAAAAATTGGCAGTTGGAAAAATAGGCAGTTGAAAAATTGGCAGTTTAAAAATTGGCAGTTAAAAAATTGGCAGTTGGAAAAATTGGCAGTTGGAAAAATTGGCAGTTGAAAAATTGGCAGTTGAAAAATTGGCAGTTGGGAAATTGGCTTTTGGGAATTTTTGAAAATTGGCAATTGAGAAATTGGAAAATGGCAGTTGGGAAATTGGCAGTTGGAAAAATTGGCAGTTGGAAAAATTGGCAGTTGGAAAAATAGGCAGTTGAAAAATTGGCAGTTAAAAAATTGGCAGTTGAAAAAATTGGCAGTTGAAAAATTGGCAGTTGAAAAATTGGCAGTTGAAAAATTGGCAGTTGAAAAATTGGCAGTTGAAAAAATCGGCAGTTGGAAAAATTGGCAGTTGAAAAATTGGCAGTTGAAAAATTGGCAGTTGAAAAATTGGCAGTTGAAAAAATCGGCAGTTGGAAAAATTGGCAGTTGAAAAATTGGCAGTTGAAAAATTGGCAGTTGAAAAATTGGCAGTTGAAAAATTGGCAGTGAAAAATTGGCAGTTAAAAAATTGGCAGTTGAAAAATTGGCTGTTGAAAAATGGGCAGTTGGAAAAATTGGCAGTTGAAAAATTGGCAGTTGAAAAATTGGCAGTTGAAAAATTGGCAGTTGGAAAAATTGGCAGTTGGAAAAATTGGCAGTTGGAAAAATTGGCAGTTGGAAAAATTGGCAGTTGGGAAATTGGCAGTTGGGAAATTGGCAGTTGGGAAATTGGCTTTTGGTAATTTTTCGAAATTTGCACTTGAGAAATTGGAAATTGGCAGTTGGGAAAATGGCAGTTGGGAAATTGGCAGTTGAAAAATTGGCAGTTGAAAAATTGGCAGTTGAAAAATTGGCAGTTGAAAAATTGGAAATTGAGAAATTGGCAGTTGAAAAATTGGCAGTTGGAAAAATTGGCAGTTGGAAAAATAGGCAGTTGAAAAATTGGCAGTTGAAAAATTGGCAGTTGAAAAATTGGCAGTTGAAAAATTGGGAGTTGAAAAATTGGCAGTTGAAAAAATTGGCAGTTGAAAAAATTGGCAGTTGGAAAAATTGGCAGTTGGAAAAATTGGCAATTGGGAAATTGGCAGTTGGGAAATTGGCTTTTGGGAATTTTTCGAAATTTGCAGTTGAGAAATTGAAAAATGGCAGTTGGGAAATTGGCAGTTGGGAAATTGGCAGTTGAAAAATTGGCAGTTGAAAAATTGGCAGTTGAAAAAATTGGCAGTTGAAAAAATTGGCAGTTGAAAAAATTGGCAGTTGGAAAAATTGGCAGTTGAAAAAATTGGCAGTTGGAAAAATTGGCAGTTGGAAAAATTGGCAGTTGGAAAAATTGGCAGTTGGAAAAATTGGCAGTTGGAAAAATTGGCAGTTGGGAAATTGGCAGTTGGGAAATTGGCAGTTGGGAAATTGGCTTTTGGGAATTTTTCGAAATTTGCACTTGAGAAATTGGAAATTGGCAGTTGGGAAAATGGCAGTTGGGAAATTGGCAGTTGAAAAATTGGCAGTTGAAAAATTGGCAGTTGAAAAATTGGAAATTGAGAAATTGGCAGTTGAAAAATTGGCAGTTGAAAAATTGGCATGAAAAATTCGAAATTGAGAAATTGGCAGTTGAAAAATTGGCAGTTGAAAAATTGGCAGTTGGAAAAATTGGCAGTTGGAAAAATTGGCAGTTGGAAAAATTGGCAGTTGAAAAATTGGCAGTTAAAAAATTGGCAGTTGAAAAATTGGCTGTTGAAAAATTGGCAGTTGGAAAAATTGGCAGTTGAAAAAATTGGCAGTTGAAAAAATTGGCAGTTGAAAAATTGGCAGTTGAAAAATTGGCAGTTGGAAAAATTGGCAGTTGGAAAAATTGGCAGTTGGAAAAATTGGCAGTTGGGAAATTGGCAGTTGGGAAATTGGCTTTTGGGAATTTTTCGAAATTTGCAGTTGAGAAATTGGAAAATGGCAGTTCAGAAATTGGCAGTTGAAAAATTGGCAGTTGAAAAAGTTGGCAGTTGGAAAATTGGCAGTTTAAAAATAGGAAATTGAAAAATTGGCAGTTGAAAAATTGGCAGTTGAAAAATTGGCAGTTAAAAAATTGGCAGTTGAAAAATTGGAAGTTGAAAATTTGGCAGTTGAAAAAATCGGCAGTTGAAAAAATCGGCAGTTGAAAAATTGGCAGTTGAAAAATTGGCAGTTGAAAAATTGGCAGTTGAAAAATTGGAAGTTAAAAAATTGGCAGTTGAAAAATTGGTAGTTGAAAATTTGGCAGTTGAAAAATTGGCAGTTGAAAAATTGGCAGTTGAAAAATTGGAAATTGAGAAATTGGCAGTTGAAAAATTGGCAGTTGAAAAATTGGCAGTTGGAAAAATTGGCAGTTGGAAAAATAGGCAGTTGAAAAATTGGCAGTTGAAAAAATCGGCAGTTGGAAAAATCGGCAGTTGTAAAAATAGGCAGTTGAAAAATTGGCAGTTGAAAAATTGGCAGTTGAAAAATTGGCATGAAAAATTGGAAATTGAGAAATTGGCAGTTGAAAAATTGGCAGTTGGAAAAATTGGCAGTTGAAAAATTGGCAGTTGAAAAATTGGCAGTTGGAAAAATTGGCAGTTGGAAAAATAGGCAGTTTAAAAATTGGCAGTTTAAAAATTGGCAGTTAAAAAATTGGCAGTTGAAAAAATTGGCAGTTGAAAAAATTGGCAGTTGGAAAAATTGGCAGTTGGAAAAATTGGCAGTTGAAAAATTGGCAGTTGAAAAATTGGCAGTTGAAAAATTGGCAGTTGGGAAATTGGCTTTTGGGAATTTTTGAAAATTGGCAATTGAGAAATTGGAAAATGGCAGTTGAAAAATTGGCAGTTGAAAAATTGGCAGTTGAAAAATTGGCAGTTGAAAAATTGGCAGTTGGAAAAGTTGGCAGTTGGAAAATTGGCAGTTTAAAAATAGGAAATTGAGAAATTGGCAGTTGAAAAATTGGCAGTTGGTAAAATTGGCAGTTGAAAAATTGGCAGTTAAAAAAACGGCAGTTGAAAAAATCGGCAGTTGAAGAATTGGCAGTTGAAAAATTGGCAGTTGAAAAATTGGCAGTTGAAAAATTGGCAGTTAAAAAATTGGCAGTTGAAAAATTGGTAGTTGAAAATTTGGCAGTTGAAAAATTGGCAGTTGAAAAAATTGGCAGTTGAAAAAATTGGCAGTTGAAAAAATTGGCAGTTGGAAAAATTGGCAGTTGGAAAAATTGGCAGTTGGAAAAATTGGCAATTGGGAAATTGGCTGTTGGGAAATTGGCTTTTGGGAATTTTTCGAAATTTGCAGTTGAGAAATTGAAAAATGGCAGTTGGGAAATTGGCAGTTGAAAAATTGGCAGTTGAAAAATTGGCAGTTGAAAAAATTGGTAGTTGAAAAAATTGGCAGTTGAAAAAATTGGCAGTTGGAAAAATTGGCAGTTGGAAAAATTGGAAGTTGGAAAAATTGGCAGTTGGAAAAATTGGCAGTTGGAAAAATTGGCAGTTGAAAAATTGGCAGTTTAAAAATTGGCAGTTAAAAAATTGGCAGTTGAAAAAATTGGCAGTTGAAAAATTGGCAGTTGAAAAATTGGCAGTTGGAAAAATTGGCAGTTTAAAAAATAGGCAGTTGAAAAATTGGCAGTTTAAAAATTGGCAGTTAAAAAATTGGCAGTTGAAAAAATTGGCAGTTGAAAAAATTGGCAGTTGGAAAAATTGGCAGTTGGAAAAATTGGCAGTTGAAAAATTGGCAGTTGAAAAATTGGCAGTTGAAAAATTGGCAGTTGGGAAATTGGCTTTTGGGAATTTTTGAAAATTGGGAATTGAGAAATTGGAAAATGGCAGTTGGGAAATTGGCAGTTGGAAAAATTGGCAGTTGGAAAAATTGGCAGTTGGAAAAATAGGCAGTTGAAAAATTGGCAGTTAAAAAATTGGCAGTTGAAAAAATTGGCAGTTGGAAAAATTGGCAGTTGGAAAAATTGGCAGTTGGAAAAATTGGCAGTTGGAAAAATTGGCAGTTGAAAAATTGGCAGTTGGGAAATTGGCTTTTGGGAATTTTTGAAAATTGGGAGTTGAGAAATTGGAAAATGGCAGTTGGGAAATTGGCAGTTGGGAAATTGGCAGTTGAAAAATTGGCAGTTGAAAAATTGGCAGTTGAAAAATTGGCAGTTGAAAAATTGGCAGTTGAAAAATTGGCAGTTGAAAAAATCGGCAGTTAAAAAATTGGCAGTTGAAAAAATGGCTGTTGAAAAATGGGCAGTTGGAAAAATTGGCAGTTGGAAAAATTGGCAGTTGAAAAAATTGGCAGTTGGAAAAATTGGCAGTTGGAAAAATTGGCTTTTGGAAAAATTGGCTTTTGGGAAATTGGCAGTTGGAAAAATTGGCAGTTGGAAAAATTGGCAGTTGGAAAAATTGGCAGTTGGAAAAATTGGCAGTTCGAAAAATTGGCAGTTGAAAAAATTGGCAGTTGAAAAAATTGGCAGTTGGAAAAATTGGCAGTTGGAAAAATTGGCTTTTGGAAAAATTGGCTTTTGGGAAATTGGCAGTTGGAAAAATTGGCAGTTGGAAAAATTGGCAGTTGGAAAAATTGGCAGTTGGAAAAATTGGCAGTTCGAAAAATTGGCAGTTGGAAAAATTGGCAGTTGAAAAATGGCAGTTGAAAAATTGGCAGTTGAAAAATTGGCAGTTGAAAAATTGGCAGTTGAAAAATTGGAAGTTGAAAAAATCGGCAGTTGGAAAAATTGGCAGTTGAAAAATTGGCAGTTGAAAAATTGGCAGTTGAAAAATTGGCAGTTGAAAAATTGGCAGTTAAAAAATTGGCAGTTGAAAAATTGGCTGTTGAAAAATTGGCAGTTGGAAAAATTGGCAGTTGAAAAAATTGGCAGTTGGAAAAATTGGCAGTTGAAAAATTGGCAGTTGAAAAATTGGCAGTTGAAAAATTGGCAGTTGAAAAATTGGCAGTTGGAAAAATTGGCAGTTTGAAAAATAGGCAGTTGAAAAATTGGCAGTTAAAAAATTGGCAGTTAAAAAATTGGCAGTTGAAAAAATTGGCAGTTGAAAAAATTGGCAGTTGGAAAAATTGGCAGTTGGAAAAATTGGCAGTTGAAAAATTGGCAGTTGAAAAATTGGCAGTTGAAAAATTGGCAGTTGGGAAATTGGCTTTTGGGAATTTTTGAAAATTGGCAATTGAGAAATTGGAAAATGGCAGTTGGGAAATTGGCTGTTGGAAAAATTGGCTGTTGGAAAAATTGGCAGTTGGAAAAATTGGCAGTTGAAAAATTGGCAGTTGGAAAAATTGGCAGTTGAAAAAATTGGCAGGTGAAAAATTGGCGGTTGGAAAAATTGGCTTTTGGAAAAATTGGCTTTTGGGAAATTGGCAGTTGGAAAAATTGGCAGTTGGAAAAATTGGCAGTTGGAAAAATTGGCAGTTGGAAAAATTGGCAGTTGGAAAAATTGGCAGTTGGAAAAATTGGCAGTTGAAAAATGGCAGTTGAAAAATTGGCAGTTGAAAAATTGGAAGTTGAAAAAATCGGCAGTTGGAAAAATTGGCAGTTGAAAAATTGGCAGTTGAAAAATTGGCAGTTGAAAAATTGGCAGTTGAAAAAGTGGCAGTTAAAAAATTGGCAGTTGGAAAAATTGGCAGTTGGAAAAATTGGCAGTTGGAAAAATTGGCAGTTGGAAAAATTGGCAGTTGGAAAAATAGGCAGTTGAAAAATTGGCAGTTGAAAAAATTGGCAGTTGGAAAAATTGGCAGTTGGAAAAATTGGCAGTTGGAAAAATTGGCAGTTGAAAAATTGGCAGTTGAAAAATTGGCAGTTGGGAAATTGGCTTTTGGGAATTTTTCAAAATTTGCAGTTGAGAAATTGGAAAATGGCAGTTGGGAAATTGGCAGTTGAAAAATTGGCAGTTGAAAAATTGGCAGTTGAAAAATTGGCAGTTGAAAAATTGGCAGTTTAAAAATTGGCAGTTAAAAAATTGGCAGTTGAAAAAATTGGCAGTTGAAAAAATTGGCAGTTGGAAAAATTGGCAGTTGGAAAAATTGGCAGTTGAAAAATTGGCAGTTGAAAAATTGGCAGTTGGGAAATTGGCTTTTGGGAATTTTTGAAAATTGGCAATTGAGAAATTGGATAATGGCAGTTGAAAAATTGGCAGTTGAAAAATTGGCAGTTGAAAAATTGGCAGTTGAAAAATTGGCAGTTGAAAAATTGGAAGTTGAAAAAATCGGCAGTTGGAAAAATTGGCAGTTGAAAAATTGGCAGTTGAAAAATTGGCAGTTGAAAAATTGGCAGTTGAAAAATTGGCAGTTAAAAAATTGGCAGTTGAAAAATTGGCTGTTGAAAAATTGGCAGTTGGAAAAATTGGCAGTTGAAAAAATTGGCAGTTGGAAAAATTGGCAGTTGAAAAATTGGCAGTTGAAAAATTGGCAGTTGAAAAATTGGCAGTTGAAAAATTGGCAGTTGGAAAAATTGGCAGTTTGAAAAATAGGCAGTTGAAAAATTGGCAGTTAAAAAATTGGCAGTTAAAAAATTGGCAGTTGAAAAAATTGGCAGTTGAAAAAATTGGCAGTTGGAAAAATTGGCAGTTGGAAAAATTGGCAGTTGAAAAATTGGCAGTTGAAAAATTGGCAGTTGAAAAATTGGCAGTTGGGAAATTGGCTTTTGGGAATTTTTGAAAATTGGCAATTGAGAAATTGGAAAATGGCAGTTGGGAAATTGGCTGTTGGAAAAATTGGCAGTTGGAAAAATTGGCAGATGAAAAAATTGGCAGTTGAAAAATTGGCAGTTGGAAAAATTGGCAGTTGAAAAAATTGGCAGGTGAAAAATTGGCGGTTGGAAAAATTGGCTTTTGGAAAAATTGGCTTTTGGGAAATTGGCAGTTGGAAAAATTGGCAGTTGGAAAAATTGGCAGTTGGAAAAATTGGCAGTTGGAAAAATTGGCAGTTGAAAAATTGGAAGTTGAAAAAATCGGCAGTTGGAAAAATTGGCAGTTGAAAAATTGGCAGTTGAAAAATTGGAAGTTGAAAAATTGGCAGTTGAAAAATTGGCAGTTAAGAAATTGGCAGTTGAAAAATTGGCTGTTGAAAAATTGGCAGTTGGAAAAATTGGCAGTTGAAAAAATTGGCAGTTGAAAAAATTGGCAGTTGAAAAATTGGCAGTTGAAAAATTGGCAGTTGGAAAAATTGGCAGTTGGAAAAATTGGCAGTTGGAAAAATTGGCATTTGGGAAATTGGCAGTTGGGAAATTGGCTTTTGGGAATTTTTCGAAATTTGCAGTTGAGAAATTGGAAAATGGCAGTTGGGAAATTGGCAGTTGAAAAATTGGCAGTTGGGAAATTGGCAGTTGAAAAATTGGCAGTCCAAAAAATGGCAGTTGGAAAAATTGGCAGTTGAAAAATTGGCAGTTGGAAAAATTGGCAGTTGGAAAAATTGGCAGTTGGAAAAATTGGCAGTTGAAAAATTGGCAGTTGAAAAATTGGCAGTTGAAAAATTGGCAGTTGAAAAAGTGGCAGTTGAAAAATTGGCAGTTGAAAAATTGGCAGTTGGAAAAATTGGCAGTTGAAAAAATTGGCAGTTGGAAAAATAGGCAGTTGAAAAATTGGCAGTTAAAAAATTGGCAGTTGAAAAAATTGGCAGTTGAAAAATTGGCAGTTGAAAAATTGGCAGTTGAAAAATTGGCAGTTGGAAAAATTGGCAGTTGAAAAAATTGGCAGTTGAAAAATTGGCAGTTGAAAAATTGGCAGTTGAAAAATTGGAAATTGAGAAATTGGCAGTTGAAAAATTGGCAGTTGGAAAAATTGGCAGTTGGAAAAATTGGCAGTTGAAAAATTGGCAGTTGAAAAATTGGCAGTTGGAAAAATTGGCAGTTGGAAAAATAGGCAGTTGAAAAATTGGCAGTTTAAAAATTGGCAGTTAAAAAATTGGCAGTTGAAAAAATTGGCAGTTGAAAAAATTGGCAGTTGGAAAAATTGGCAGTTGGAAAAATTGGCAGTTGAAAAATTGGCAGTTGAAAAATTGGCAGTTGAAAAATTGGCAGTTGGGAAATTGGCTTTTGGGAATTTTTGAAAATTGGCAATTGAGAAATTGGAAAATGGCAGTTGGGAAATTGGCAGTTGGAAAAATTGGCAGTTGGAAAAATTGGCAGTTGGAAAAATAGGCAGTTGAAAAATTGGCAGTTAAAAAATTGGCAGTTGAAAAAATTGGCAGTTGAAAAATTGGCAGTTGAAAAATTGGCAGTTGAAAAATTGGCAGTTGAAAAATTGGCAGTTGAAAAAATCGGCAGTTGGAAAAATTGGCAGTTGAAAAATTGGCAGTTGAAAAATTGGCAGTTGAAAAATTGGCAGTTGAAAAATTGGCAGTTAAAAAAATCGGCAGTTGGAAAAATTGGCAGTTGAAAAATTGGCAGTTGAAAAATTGGCAGTTGAAAAATTGGCAGTTGAAAAATTGGCAGTTAAAAAATTGGCAGTTGAAAAATTGGCAGTTGAAAAATGGGCAGTTGGAAAAATTGGCAGTTGAAGAAATTGGCAGTTGAAAAAATTGGCAGTTGGAAATATTGGCAGTTGGAAAAATTGGCAGTTGAAAAAATTGGCAGTTGAAAAATTGCCAGTTGGAAAAATTGGCAGTTGGGAAATTGGCAGTTGGGAAATTGGCAGTTGGAAAAATTGGCAGTTGAAAAAATTGGCAGTTGAAAAATTGGCAGTTGAAAAATTGGCAGTTGGAAAAATTGGCAGTTGGAAAAATTGGCAGTTGGAAAAATTGGCATTTGGGAAATTGGCAGTTGGGAAATTGGCTTTTGGGAATTTTTCGAAATTTGCAGTTGAGAAATTGGAAAATGGCAGTTGGGAAATTGGCAGTTGAAAAATTGGCAGTTGGGAAATTGGCAGTTGAAAAATTGGCAGTCCAAAAAATGGCAGTTGGAAAAATTGGCAGTTGGAAAAATTGGCAGTTGAAAAATTGGCAGTTGGAAAAATTGGCAGTTGGAAAAATTGGCAGTTGGAAAAATTGGCAGTTGAAAAATTGGCAGTTGAAAAATTGGCAGTTGAAAAATTGGCAGTTGAAAAAGGGGCAGTTAAAAAATTGGCAGTTGAAAAAATTGGCAGTTGGAAAAATTGGCAGTTGGAAAAATTGGCAGTTGGAAAAATTGGCAGTTGGAAAAATTGGCAGTTGGAAAAATAGGCAGTTGAAAAAATAGGCAGTTGAAAAATTGGCAGTTGAAAAAATTGGCAGTTGGAAAAATTGGCAGTTGGAAAAATTGGCAGTTGGAAAAATTGGCAGTTGAAAAATTGGCAGTTGAAAAATTGGCAGTTGGGAAATTGGCTTTTGGGAATTTTTCAAAATTTGCAGTTGAGAAATTGGAAAATGGCAGTTGGGAAATTGGCAGTTGGGAAATTGGCAGTTGAAAAATTGGCAGTTGAAAAATTGGAAATTGAAAAAATTGGCAGTTGAAAAAATTGGCAGTTGGAAAAATTGGCAGTTGGAAAAATTGGCAGTTGAAAAAATTGGCAGTTGGAAAAATTGGCAGTTGAAAAATTGGCAGTTGGAAAATTGGCAGTTGAAAAATTGGCAGTTGGAAAAATTGGCAGTTGGAAAAATTGGCAGTTGGAAAAATTGGCAGTTGGAAAAATTGGCAGTTGGGAAATTGGCAGTTGGGAAATTGGCAGTTGGGAAATTGGCTTTTGGGAATTTTTCGAAATTTGCACTTGAGAAATTGGAAATTGGCAGTTGGGAAAATGGCAGTTGGGAAATTGGCAGTTGAAAAATTGGCAGTTGAAAAATTGGCAGTTGAAAAATTGGCAGTTGAAAAATTGGAAATTGAGAAATTGGCAGTTGAAAAATTGGCAGTTGAAAAATTGGCAGTTGGAAAAATTGGCAGTTGGAAAAATAGGCAGTTGAAAAATTGGCAGTTGAAAAATTGGCAGTTGAAAAATTGGCAGTTGAAAAATTGGCAGTTGAAAAATTGGCATGAAAAATTGGCAGTTGAAAAATTGGCATGAAAAATTGGCAGTTGAGAAATTGGCAGTTGGAAAAATTGGCAGTTGGAAAAATTGGCAGTTGGAAAAATTGGCAGTTGAAAAATTGGCAGTTGAAAAATTGGCAGTTGGAAAAATTGGCAGTTGGAAAAATAGGCAGTTGAAAAATTGGCAGTTTAAAAATTGGCAGTTAAAAAATTGGCAGTTGGAAAAATTGGCAGTTGGAAAAATTGGCAGTTGAAAAATTGGCAGTTGAAAAATTGGCAGTTGGGAAATTGGCTTTTGGGAATTTTTGAAAATTGGCAATTGAGAAATTGGAAAATGGCAGTTGGGAAATTGGCAGTTGGAAAAATTGGCAGTTGGAAAAATTGGCAGTTGGAAAAATAGGCAGTTGAAAAATTGGCAGTTAAAAAATTGGCAGTTGAAAAAATTGGCAGTTGAAAAATTGGCAGTTGAAAAATTGGCAGTTGAAAAATTGGCAGTTGAAAAATTGGCAGTTGAAAAAATCGGCAGTTGGAAAAATTGGCAGTTGAAAAATTGGCAGTTGAAAAATTGGCAGTTGAAAAATTGGCAGTTGAAAAATTGGCAGTTGAAAAAATCGGCAGTTGGAAAAATTGGCAGTTGAAAAATTGGCAGTTGAAAAATTGGCAGTTGAAAAATTGGCAGTTGAAAAATGGGCAGTTGGAAAAATTGGCAGTTGAAAAAATTGGCAGTTGAAAAAATTGGCAGTTGGAAATATTGGCAGTTGGAAAAATTGGCAGTTGAAAAAATTGGCAGTTGAAAAATTGGCAGTTGGAAAAATTGGCAGTTGGGAAATTGGCAGTTGGGAAATTGGCAGTTGGAAAAATTGGCAGTTGAAAAAATTGGCAGTTGAAAAATTGGCAGTTGAAAAATTGGCAGTTGGAAAAATTGGCAGTTGGAAAAATTGGCATTTGGGAAATTGGCAGTTGGGAAATTGGCTTTTGGGAATTTTTCGAAATTTGCAGTTGAGAAATTGGAAAATGGCAGTTGGGAAATTGGCAGTTGAAAAATTGGCAGTTGGGAAATTGGCAGTTGAAAAATTGGCAGTCCAAAAAATGGCAGTTGGAAAAATTGGCAGTTGGAAAAATTGGCAGTTGAAAAATTGGCAGTTGGAAAAATTGGCAGTTGGAAAAATTGGCAGTTGGAAAAATTGGCAGTTGAAAAATTGGCAGTTGAAAAATTGGCAGTTGAAAAATTGGCAGTTGAAAAAGTGGCAGTTAAAAAATTGGCTTGAAAAAATTGGCAGTTGGAAAAATTGGCAGTTGGAAAAATTGGCAGTTGGAAAAATTGGCAGTTGGAAAAATTGGCAGTTGGAAAAATAGGCAGTTGAAAAATTGGCAGTTGAAAAAATTGGCAGTTGGAAAAATTGGCAGTTGGAAAAATTGGCAGTTGAAAAATTGGCAGTTGAAAAATTGGCAGTTGGGAAATTGGCTTTTGGGAATTTTTCAAAATTTGCAGTTGAGAAATTGGAAAATGGCAGTTGGGAAATTGGCTGTTGGGAAATTGGCAGTTGAAAAATTGGCAGTTGAAAAATTGGCAGTTGAAAAATTGGCAGTTGAAAAATTGGCAGTTGGGAAATTGGCAGTTGGGAAATTGGCTTTTGGGAATTTTTCGAAATTTGCAGTTGAGAAATTGGAAAATGGCAGTTCAGAAATTGGCAGTTGAAAAATTGGCAGTTGGAAAAGTTGGCAGTTTGGAAAATTGGCAGTTTAAAAATAGGAAATTGAAAAATTGGCAGTTGAAAAATTGGCAGTTGAAAAATTGGAAGTAAAAAAATTGGCAGTTGAAAAATTGGAAGTTGAAAATTTGGCAGTTGAAAAAATCGGCAGTTGAAAAAATCGGCAGTTGAAAAATTGGCAGTTGAAAAATTGGCAGTTGAAAAATTGGAAGTTAAAAAATTGGCAGTTGAAAAATTGGTAGTTGAAAATTTGGCAGTTGAAAAATTGGGAGTTGAAAAATTGGCAGTTGAAAAAATTGGCAGTTGAAAAAATTGGCAGTTGGAAAAATTGGCAGTTGGAAAAATTGGCAGTTGAAAAATTGGCAGTTGGGAAATTGGCTTTTGGGAATTTTTCGAAATTTGCAGTTGAGAAATTGAAAAATGGCAGTTGGGAAATTGGCAGTTGGGAAATTGGCAGTTGAAAAATTGGCAGTTGAAAAATTGGCAGTTGAAAAATTGGCAGTTGAAAAAATTGGCAGTTGAAAAATTGGCAGTTGGAAAAATTGGCAGTTGGAAAAATTGGCAGTTGAAAAAATTGGCAGTTGAAAAAATTGGCAGTTGAAAAAATTGGCAGTTGGAAAAATTGGCAGTTGGAAAAATTGGCAGTTGAAAAAATTGGCAGTTGAAAAATTGGCAGTTGGAAAAATTGGCAGTTGGAAAAATTGGCAGTTGGAAAAATTGGCAGTTGGAAAAATTGGCAGTTGGAAAAATTGGCAGTTGAAAAATGGCAGTTGAAAAATTGGCAGTTGAAAAATTGGCAGTTGAAAAATTGGCAGTTGAAAAATTGGAAGTTGAAAAAATCGGCAGTTGGAAAAATTGGCAGTTGAAAAATTGGCAGTTGAAAAATTGGCAGTTGAAAAATTGGCAGTTGAAAAATTGGCAGTTAAAAAATTGGCAGTTGAAAAATTGGCTGTTGAAAAATTGGCAGTTGGAAAAATTGGCAGTTGAAAAAATTGGCAGTTGAAAAAATTGGCAGTTGAAAAATTGGCAGTTGAAAAATTGGCAGTTGGAAAAATTGGCAGTTGGAAAAATTGGCAGTTGGAAAAATTGGCATTTGGGAAATTGGCAGTTGGGAAATTGGCTTTTGGGAATTTTTCGAAATTTGCAGTTGAGAAATTGGAAAATGGCAGTTGGGAAATTGGCAGTTGAAAAATTGGCAGTTGGGAAATTGGCAGTTGAAAAATTGGCAGTCCAAAAAATGGCAGTTGGAAAAATTGGCAGTTGAAAAATTGGCAGTTGGAAAAATTGGCAGTTGAAAAAATTGGCCGTTGAAAAAATTGGCAGTTGGAAAAATTGGCAGTTGGAAAAATTGGCAGTTGGAAAAATTGGCAGTTGGAAAAATTGGCAGTTGGAAAAATTGGCAGTTGGGAAATTGGCAGTTGGGAAATTGGCTTTTGGGAATTTTTCGAAATTTGCAGTTGAGAAATTGGAAAATGGCAGTTCAGAAATTGGCAGTTGAAAAATTGGCAGTTGAAAAAGTTGGCAGTTGGAAAATTGGCAGTTTAAAAATAGGAAATTGAAAAATTGGCAGTTGAAAAATTGGCAGTTGAAAAATTGGCAGTTAAAAAATTGGCAGTTGAAAAATTGGAAGTTGAAAATTTGGCAGTTGAAAAAATCGGCAGTTGAAAAAATCGGCAGTTGAAAAATTGGCAGTTGAAAAATTGGCAGTTGAAAAATTGGCAGTTGAAAAATTGGAAGTTAAAAAATTGGCAGTTGAAAAATTGGTAGTTGAAAATTTGGCAGTTGAAAAATTGGCAGTTGAAAAATTGGCAGTTGAAAAATTGGAAATTGATAAATTGGCAGTTGAAAAATTGGCAGTTGAAAAATTGGCAGTTGGAAAAATTGGCAGTTGGAAAAATAGGCAGTTGAAAAATTGGCAGTTGAAAAAATCGGCAGTTGGAAAAATCGGCAGTTGTAAAAATAGGCAGTTGAAAAATTGGCAGTTGAAAAATTGGCAGTTGAAAAATTGGCATGAAAAATTGGAAATTGAGAAATTGGCAGTTGAAAAATTGGCAGTTGAAAAATTGGCAGTTGAAAAATTGGCAGTTGGAAAAATTGGCAGTTGGAAAAATTGGCAGTTGAAAAATTGGCAGTTGAAAAATTGGCAGTTGGAAAAATTGGCAGTTGGAAAAATAGGCAGTTTAAAAATTGGCAGTTTAAAAATTGGCAGTTAAAAAATTGGCAGTTGAAAAAATTGGCAGTTGAAAAAATTGGCAGTTGGAAAAATTGGCAGTTGGAAAAATTGGCAGTTGAAAAATTGGCAGTTGAAAAATTGGCAGTTGAAAAATTGGCAGTTGGGAAATTGGCTTTTGGGAATTTTTGAAAATTGGCAATTGAGAAATTGGAAAATGGCAGTTGAAAAATTGGCAGTTGAAAAATTGGCAGTTGAAAAATTGGCAGTTGAAAAATTGGCAGTTGGAAAAGTTGGCAGTTGGAAAATTGGCAGTTTAAAAATAGGAAATTGAGAAATTGGCAGTTGAAAAATTGGCAGTTGGTAAAATTGGCAGTTGAAAAATTGGCAGTTAAAAAAACGGCAGTTGAAAAAATCGGCAGTTGAAGAATTGGCAGTTGAAAAATTGGCAGTTGAAAAATTGGCAGTTGAAAAATTGGCAGTTAAAAAATTGGCAGTTGAAAAATTGGTAGTTGAAAATTTGGCAGTTGAAAAATTGGCAGTTGAAAAAATTGGCAGTTGAAAAAATTGGCAGTTGAAAAAATTGGCAGTTGAAAAAATTGGCAGTTGGAAAAATTGGCAGTTGGAAAAATTGGCAATTGGGAAATTGGCTGTTGGGAAATTGGCTTTTGGGAATTTTTCGAAATTTGCAGTTGAGAAATTGAAAAATGGCAGTTGGGAAATTGGCAGTTGAAAAATTGGCAGTTGAAAAATTGGCAGTTGAAAAAATTGGTAGTTGAAAAAATTGGCAGTTGAAAAAATTGGCAGTTGGAAAAATTGGCAGTTGGAAAAATTGGAAGTTGGAAAAATTGGCAGTTGGAAAAATTGGCAGTTGGAAAAATTGGCAGTTGAAAAATTGGCAGTTGAAAAATTGGCAGTTGGAAAAATTGGCAGTTGGAAAAATTGGCAGTTGAAAAATTGGCAGTTGAAAAATTGGCAGTTGGAAAAATTGGCAGTTTGAAAAATAGGCAGTTGAAAAATTGGCAGTTTAAAAATTGGCAGTTAAAAAATTGGCAGTTGAAAAAATTGGCAGTTGAAAAAATTGGCAGTTGGAAAAATTGGCAGTTGGAAAAATTGGCAGTTGAAAAATTGGCAGTTGAAAAATTGGCAGTTGAAAAATTGGCAGTTGGAAAATTGGCTTTTGGGAATTTTTGAAAATTGGCAATTGAGAAATTGGAAAATGGCAGTTGGGAAATTGGCAGTTGGAAAAATTGGCAGTTGGAAAAATTGGCAGTTGGAAAAATAGGCAGTTGAAAAATTGGCAGTTAAAAAATTGGCAGTTGAAAAAATTGGCAGTTGGAAAAATTGGCAGTTGGAAAAATTGGCAGTTGGAAAAATTGGCAGTTGGAAAAATTGGCAGTTGAAAAATTGGCAGTTGGGAAATTGGCTTTTGGGAATTTTTGAAAATTGGGAGTTGAGAAATTGGAAAATGGCAGTTGGGAAATTGGCAGTTGGGAAATTGGCAGTTGAAAAATTGGCAGTTGAAAAATTGGCAGTTGAAAAATTGGCAGTTGAAAAATTGGCAGTTGAAAAATTGGCAGTTGAAAAAATCGGCAGTTGGAAAAATTGGCAGTTGAAAAATTGGCAGTTGAAAAATTGGCAGTTGAAAAATTGGCAGTTGAAAAATTGGCAGTTAAAAAATTGGCAGTTGAAAAAATGGCTGTTGAAAAATGGGCAGTTGGAAAAATTGGCAGTTGGAAAAATTGGCAGTTGAAAAAATTGGCAGTTGGAAAAATTGGCAGTTGGAAAAATTGGCTTTTGGAAAAATTGGCTTTTGGGAAATTGGCAGTTGGAAAAATTGGCAGTTGGAAAAATTGGCAGTTGGAAAAATTGGCAGTTGGAAAAATTGGCAGTTCGAAAAATTGGCAGTTGAAAAAATTGGCAGTTGAAAAAATTGGCAGTTGGAAAAATTGGCAGTTGGAAAAATTGGCTTTTGGAAAAATGGGCTTTTGGGAAATTGGCAGTTGGAAAAATTGGCAGTTGGAAAAATTGGCAGTTGGAAAAATTGGCAGTTGGAAAAATTGGCAGTTCGAAAAATTGGCAGTTGGAAAAATTGGCAGTTGAAAAATGGCAGTTGAAAAATTGGCAGTTGAAAAATTGGCAGTTGAAAAATTGGCAGTTGAAAAATTGGAAGTTGAAAAAATCGGCAGTTGGAAAAATTGGCAGTTGAAAAATTGGCAGTTGAAAAATTGGCAGTTGAAAAATTGGCAGTTGAAAAATTGGCAGTTGGAAAAATTGGCAGTTGAAAAATTGGCAGTTGAAAAATTGGCAGTTGAAAAATTGGCTGTTGAAAAATTGGCAGTTGGAAAAATTGGCAGTTGAAAAAATTGGCAGTTGGAAAAATTGGCAGTTGAAAAATTGGCAGTTGAAAAATTGGCAGTTGAAAAATTGGCAGTTGAAAAATTGGCAGTTGGAAAAATTGGCAGTTTGAAAAATAGGCAGTTGAAAAATTGGCAGTTAAAAAATTGGCAGTTAAAAAATTGGCAGTTGAAAAAATTGGCAGTTGAAAAAATTGGCAGTTGGAAAAATTGGCAGTTGGAAAAATTGGCAGTTGAAAAATTGGCAGTTGAAAAATTGGCAGTTGAAAAATTGGCAGTTGGGAAATTGGCTTTTGGGAATTTTTGAAAATTGGCAATTGAGAAATTGGAAAATGGCAGTTGGGAAATTGGCTGTTGGAAAAATTGGCAGTTGGAAAAATTGGCAGATGAAAAAATTGGCAGTTGAAAAATTGGCAGTTGGAAAAATTGGCAGTTGAAAAAATTGGCAGGTGAAAAATTGGCGGTTGGAAAAATTGGCTTTTGGAAAAATTGGCTTTTGGGAAATTGGCAGTTGGAAAAATTGGCAGTTGGAAAAATTGGCAGTTGGAAAAATTGGCAGTTGGAAAAATTGGCAGTTGGAAAAATTGGCAGTTGGAAAAATTGGCAGTTGAAAAATGGCAGTTGAAAAATTGGCAGTTGAAATATTGGAAGTTGAAAAAATCGGCAGTTGGAAAAATTGGCAGTTGAAAAATTGGCAGTTGAAAAATTGGCAGTTGAAAAATTGGCAGTTGAAAAATTGGCAGTTAAGAAATTGGCAGTTGAAAAATTGGCTGTTGAAAAATTGGCAGTTGGAAAAATTGGCAGTTGAAAAAATTGGCAGTTGAAAAATTGGCAGTTGAAAAATTGGCAGTTGGAAAAATTGGCAGTTGGAAAAATTGGCAGTTGGAAAAATTGGCATTTGGGAAATTGGCAGTTGGGAAATTGGCTTTTGGGAATTTTTCGAAATTTGCAGTTGAGAAATTGGAAAATGGCAGTTGGGAAATTGGCAGTTGAAAAATTGGCAGTTGGGAAATTGGCAGTTGAAAAATTGGCGGTCCAAAAAATGGCAGTTGGAAAAATTGGCAGTTGAAAAATTGGCAGTTGGAAAAATTGGCAGTTGGAAAAATTGGCAGTTGGAAAAATTGGCAGTTGGAAAAATTGGCAGTTGAAAAATTGGCAGTTGAAAAATTGGCAATTGAAAAATTGGCAGTTGAAAAAGTGGCAGTTAAAAAATTGGCAGTTGGAAAAATTGGCAGTTGGAAAAATTGGCAGTTGGAAAAATTGGCAGTTGGAAAAATTGGCAGTTGGAAAAATAGGCAGTTGAAAAATTGGCAGTTGAAAAAATTGGCAGTTGGAAAAATTGGCAGTTGGAAAAATTGGCAGTTGGAAAAATTGGCAGTTGAAAAATTGGCAGTTGAAAAATTGGCAGTTGGGAAATTGGCTTTTGGGAATTTTTCAAAATTTGCAGTTGAGAAATTGGAAAATGGCAGTTGGGAAATTGGCAGTTGAAAAATTGGCAGTTGAAAAATTGGCAGTTGAAAAATTGGCAGTTGAAAAATTGGCAGTTTAAAAATTGGCAGTTAAAAAATTGGCAGTTGAAAAAATTGGCAGTTGAAAAAATTGGCAGTTGAAAAAATTGGCAGTTGGAAAAATTGGCAGTTGAAAAATTGGCAGTTGAAAAATTGGCAGTTGGGAAATTGGCTTTTGGGAATTTTTGAAAATTGGCAATTGAGAAATTGGATAATGGCAGTTGAAAAATTGGCAGTTGAAAAATTGGCAGTTGAAAAATTGGCAGTTGAAAAATTGGCAGTTGAAAAATTGGCAGTTGGAAAAGTTGGCAGTTGGAAAATTGGCAGTTGAAAAATTGGCAGTTGGGAAATTGGCTTTTGGGAATTTTTGAAAATTGGCAATTGAGAAATTGGAAAATGGCAGTTGGGAAATTGGCAGTTGGAAAAATTGGCAGTTGGAAAAATTGGCAGTTGGAAAAATAGGCAGTTGAAAAATTGGCAGTTAAAAAATTGGCAGTTGAAAAAATTGGCAGTTGGAAAAATTGGCAGTTGGAAAAATTGGCAGTTGGAAAAATTGGCAGTTGGAAAAATTGGCAGTTGAAAAATTGGCAGTTGGGAAATTGGCTTTTGGGAATTTTTGAAAATTGGGAGTTGAGAAATTGGAAAATGGCAGTTGGGAAATTGGCAGTTGGGAAATTGGCAGTTGAAAAATTGGCAGTTGAAAAATTGGCAGTTGAAAAATTGGCAGTTGGAAAAGTTGGCAGTTGGAAAATTGGCAGTTGAAAAATTGGCAGTTGGGAAATTGGCTTTTGGGAATTTTTGAAAATTGGCAATTGAGAAATTGGAAAATGGCAGTTGGGAAATTGGCAGTTGGAAAAATTGGCAGTTGGAAAAATTGGCAGTTGGAAAAATAGGCAGTTGAAAAATTGGCAGTTAAAAAATTGGCAGTTGAAAAAATTGGCAGTTGGAAAAATTGGCAGTTGGAAAAATTGGCAGTTGAAAAATTGGCAGTTGGGAAATTGGCTTTTGGGAATTTTTGAAAATTTGGAGTTGAGAAATTGGAAAATGGCAGTTGGGAAATTGGCAGTTGGGAAATTGGCAGTTGAAAAATTGGCAGTTGAAAAATTGGCAGTTGAAAAATTGGCAGTTGAAAAAATCGGCAGTTGGAAAAATTGGCAGTTGAAAAATTGGCAGTTGAAAAATTGGCAGTTGAAAAATTGGCAGTTGAAAAATTGGCAGTTAAAAAATTGGCAGTTGAAAAATTGGCAGTTGAAAAATTGGCAGTTGGGAAATTGGCTTTTGGGAATTTTTGAAAATTGGCAATTGAGAAATTGGAAAATGGCAGTTGGGAAATTGGCAGTTGGAAAAATTGGCAGTTGGAAAAATTGGCAGTTGGAAAAATAGGCAGTTGAAAAAATTGGCAGTTGGGAAATTGGCAGTTGGGAAATTGGCAGTTGGGAAATTGGCTTTTGGGAATTTTTCGAAATTTGCACTTGAGAAATTGGAAATTGGCAGTTGGGAAATTGGAAAATGGCAGTTGGGAAAATGGCAGTCGGGAAATTGGCAGTTGAAAAATTGGCAGTTGAAAAATTGGCAGTTGAAAAATTGGCAGTTGAAAAATTGGCAGTTGAAAAATTGGCAGTTGGGAAATTGGCTTTTGGGAATTTTTCAAAATTTGCAGTTGAGAAATTGGAAAATGGCAGTTGGGAAATTGGCAGTTGGAAAAGTTGGCAGTTGGAAAATTGGCAGTTTAAAAATAGGAAATTGAGAAATTGGCAGTTGAAAAATTGGCAGTTGGAAAAATTGGCAGTTGAAAAATTGGCAGTTAAAAAAACGGCAGTTGAAAAAATCGGCAGTTAAAAAATTGGCAGTTGAAAAAATTGGCAGTTGGAAAAATTGGCAGTTGGAAAAATTGGCAGTTGGAAAAATTGGCAGTTGAAAAATTGGCAGTTGGGAAATTGGCTTTTGGGAATTTTTGAAAATTGGGAGTTGAGAAATTGGCAGTTGAAAAATTGGCAGTTGAAAAATTGGCAGTTGAAAAATTGGCAGTTGGGAAATTGGCTTTTGGGAATTTTTCAAAATTTGCAGTTGAGAAATTGGAAAATGGCAGTTGGGAAATTGGCAGTTGAAAAATTGGCAGTTGAAAAATAGGCAGTTTAAAAATTGGCAGTTTAAAAATTGGCAGTTAAAAAATTGGCAGTTGAAAAAATTGGCAGTTGAAAAAATTGGCAGTTGGAAAAATTGGCAGTTGGAAAAATTGGCAGTTGAAAAATTGGCAGTTGAAAAATTGGCAGTTGAAAAATTGGCAGTTGGGAAATTGGCTTTTGGGAATTTTTGAAAATTGGCAATTGAGAAATTGGAAAATGGCAGTTGAAAAATTGGCAGTTGAAAAATTGGCAGTTGAAAAATTGGCAGTTGAAAAACTGGCAGTTGGAAAAGTTGGCAGTTGGAAAATTGGCAGTTTAAAAATAGGAAATTGAGAAATTGGCAGTTGAAAAATTGGCAGTTGGTAAAATTGGCAGTTGAAAAATTGGCAGTTAAAAAAACGGCAGTTGAAAAAATCGGCAGTTGAAGAATTGGCAGTTGAAAAATTGGCAGTTGAAAAATTGGCAGTTGAAAAATTGGCAGTTAAAAAATTGGCAGTTGAAAAATTGGTAGTTGAAAATTTGGCAGTTGAAAAATTGGCAGTTGAAAAAATTGGCAGTTGAAAAAATTGGCAGTTGAAAAAATTGGCAGTTGAAAAAATTGGCAGTTGGAAAAATTGGCAGTTGGAAAAATTGGCAATTGGGAAATTGGCTGTTGGGAAATTGGCTTTTGGGAATTTTTCGAAATTTGCAGTTGAGAAATTGAAAAATGGCAGTTGGGAAATTGGCAGTTGAAAAATTGGCAGTTGAAAAATTGGCAGTTGAAAAAATTGGTAGTTGAAAAAATTGGCAGTTGAAAAAATTGGCAGTTGGAAAAATTGGCAGTTGGAAAAATTGGAAGTTGGAAAAATTGGCAGTTGGAAAAATTGGCAGTTGGAAAAATTGGCAGTTGAAAAATTGGCAGTTGAAAAATTGGCAGTTGGAAAAATTGGCAGTTGGAAAAATTGGCAGTTGAAAAATTGGCAGTTGAAAAATTGGCAGTTGGAAAAATTGGCAGTTTGAAAAATAGGCAGTTGAAAAATTGGCAGTTTAAAAATTGGCAGTTAAAAAATTGGCAGTTGAAAAAATTGGCAGTTGAAAAAATTGGCAGTTGGAAAAATTGGCAGTTGGAAAAATTGGCAGTTGAAAAATTGGCAGTTGAAAAATTGGCAGTTGAAAAATTGGCAGTTGAAAAATTGGCAGTTGGGAAATTGGCTTTTGGGAATTTTTGAAAATTGGCAATTGAGAAATTGGAAAATGGCAGTTGGGAAATTGGCAGTTGGAAAAATTGGCAGTTGGAAAAATTGGCAGTTGGAAAAATAGGCAGTTGAAAAATTGTCAGTTAAAAAATTGGCAGTTGAAAAAATTGGCAGTTGGAAAAATTGGCAGTTGGAAAAATTGGCAGTTGGAAAAATTGGCAGTTGGAAAAATTGGCAGTTGAAGAATTGGCAGTTGGGAAATTGGCTTTTGGGAATTTTTGAAAATTGGGAGTTGAGAAATTGGAAAATGGCAGTTGGGAAATTGGCAGTTGGGAAATTGGCAGTTGAAAAATTGGCAGTTGAAAAATTGGCAGTTGAAAAATTGGCAGTTGAAAAATTGGCAGTTGAAAAAATCGGCAGTTGGAAAAATTGGCAGTTGAAAAATTGGCAGTTGAAAAATTGGCAGTTGAAAAATTGGCAGTTGAAAAATTGGCAGTTAAAAAATTGGCAGTTGAAAAAATGGCTGTTGAAAAATGGGCAGTTGGAAAAATTGGCAGTTGGAAAAATTGGCAGTTGAAAAAATTGGCAGTTGGAAAAATTGGCAGTTGGAAAAATTGGCTTTTGGAAAAATTGGCTTTTGGGAAATTGGCAGTTGGAAAAATTGGCAGTTGGAAAAATTGGCAGTTGGAAAAATTGGCAGTTGGAAAAATTGGCAGTTCGAAAAATTGGCAGTTGAAAAAATTGGCAGTTGAAAAAATTGGCAGTTGGAAAAATTGGCAGTTGGAAAAATTGGCTTTTGGAAAAATTGGCTTTTGGGAAATTGGCAGTTGGAAAAATTGGCAGTTGGAAAAATTGGCAGTTGGAAAAATTGGCAGTTGGAAAAATTGGCAGTTCGAAAAATTGGCAGTTGGAAAAATTGGCAGTTGAAAAATGGCAGTTGAAAAATTGGCAGTTGAAAAATTGGCAGTTGAAAAATTGGCAGTTGAAAAATTGGAAGTTGAAAAAATCGGCAGTTGGAAAAATTGGCAGTTGAAAAATTGGCAGTTGAAAAATTGGCATTTGAAAAATTGGCAGTTGAAAAATTGGCAGTTAAAAAATTGGCAGTTGAAAAATTGGCTGTTGAAAAATTGGCAGTTGGAAAAATTGGCAGTTGAAAAAATTGGCAGTTGGAAAAATTGGCAGTTGAAAAATTGGCAGTTGAAAAATTGGCAGTTGAAAAATTGGCAGTTGAAAAATTGGCAGTTGGAAAAATTGGCAGTTTGAAAAATAGGCAGTTGAAAAATTGGCAGTTAAAAAATTGGCAGTTAAAAAATTGGCAGTTGAAAAAATTGGCAGTTGAAAAAATTGGCAGTTGGAAAAATTGGCAGTTGGAAAAATTGGCAGTTGAAAAATTGGCAGTTGAAAAATTGGCAGTTGAAAAATTGGCAGTTGGGAAATTGGCTTTTGGGAATTTTTGAAAATTGGCAATTGAGAAATTGGAAAATGGCAGTTGGGAAATTGGCTGTTGGAAAAATTGGCAGTTGGAAAAATTGGCAGATGAAAAAATTGGCAGTTGAAAAATTGGCAGTTGGAAAAATTGGCAGTTGAAAAAATTGGCAGGTGAAAAATTGGCGGTTGGAAAAATTGGCTTTTGGAAAAATTGGCTTTTGGGAAATTGGCAGTTGGAAAAATTGGCAGTTGGAAAAATTGGCAGTTGGAAAAATTGGCAGTTGGAAAAATTGGCAGTTGGAAAAATTGGCAGTTGGAAAAATTGGCAGTTGAAAAATGGCAGTTGAAAAATTGGCAGTTGAAAAATTGGAAGTTGAAAAAATCGGCAGTTGGAAAAATTGGCAGTTGAAAAATTGGCAGTTGAAAAATTGGCAGTTGAAAAATTGGCAGTTGAAAAATTGGCAGTTAAGAAATTGGCAGTTGAAAAATTGGCTGTTGAAAAATTGGCAGTTGGAAAAATTGGCAGTTGAAAAAATTGGCAGTTGAAAAATTGGCAGTTGAAAAATTGGCAGTTGGAAAAATTGGCAGTTGGAAAAATTGGCAGTTGGAAAAATTGGCATTTGGGAAATTGGCAGTTGGGAAATTGGCTTTTGGGAATTTTTCGAAATTTGCAGTTGAGAAATTGGAAAATGGCAGTTGGGAAATTGGCAGTTGAAAAATTGGCAGTTGGGAAATTGGCAGTTGAAAAATTGGCAGTCCAAAAAATGGCAGTTGGAAAAATTGGCAGTTGAAAAATTGGCAGTTGGAAAAATTGGCAGTTGGAAAAATTGGCAGTTGGAAAAATTGGCAGTTGGAAAAATTGGCAGTTGAAAAATTGGCAGTTGAAAAATTGGCAGTTGAAAAATTGGCAGTTGAAAAAGTGGCAGTTAAAAAATTGGCAGTTGGAAAAATTGGCAGTTGGAAAAATTGGCAGTTGGAAAAATTGGCAGTTGGAAAAATTGGCAGTTGGAAAAATAGGCAGTTGAAAAATTGGCAGTTGAAAAAATTGGCAGTTGGAAAAATTGGCAGTTGGAAAAATTGGCAGTTGGAAAAATTGGCAGTTGAAAAATTGGCAGTTGAAAAATTGGCAGTTGGGAAATTGGCTTTTGGGAATTTTTCAAAATTTGCAGTTGAGAAATTGGAAAATGGCAGTTGGGAAATTGGCAGTTGAAAAATTGGCAGTTGAAAAATTGGCAGTTGAAAAATTGGCAGTTGAAAAATTGGCAGTTTAAAAATTGGCAGTTAAAAAATTGGCAGTTGAAAAAATTGGCAGTTGAAAAAATTGGCAGTTGGAAAAATTGGCAGTTGGAAAAATTGGCAGTTGAAAAATTGGCAGTTGAAAAATTGGCAGTTGGGAAATTGGCTTTTGGGAATTTTTGAAAATTGGCAATTGAGAAATTGGATAATGGCAGTTGAAAAATTGGCAGTTGAAAAATTGGCAGTTGAAAAATTGGCAGTTGAAAAATTGGCAGTTGAAAAATTGGCAGTTGGAAAAGTTGGCAGTTGGAAAATTGGCAGTTGAAAAATTGGCAGTTGGGAAATTGGCTTTTGGGAATTTTTGAAAATTGGCAATTGAGAAATTGGAAAATGGCAGTTGGGAAATTGGCAGTTGGAAAAATTGGCAGTTGGAAAAATTGGCAGTTGGAAAAATAGGCAGTTGAAAAATTGGCAGTTAAAAAATTGGCAGTTGAAAAAATTGGCAGTTGGAAAAATTGGCAGTTGGAAAAATTGGCAGTTGGAAAAATTGGCAGTTGGAAAAATTGGCAGTTGAAAAATTGGCAGTTGGGAAATTGGCTTTTGGGAATTTTTGAAAATTGGGAGTTGAGAAATTGGAAAATGGCAGTTGGGAAATTGGCAGTTGGGAAATTGGCAGTTGAAAAATTGGCAGTTGAAAAATTGGCAGTTGAAAAATTGGCAGTTGGAAAAGTTGGCAGTTGGAAAATTGGCAGTTGAAAAATTGGCAGTTGGGAAATTGGCTTTTGGGAATTTTTGAAAATTGGCAATTGAGAAATTGGAAAATGGCAGTTGGGAAATTGGCAGTTGGAAAAATTGGCAGTTGGAAAAATTGGCAGTTGGAAAAATAGGCAGTTGAAAAATTGGCAGTTAAAAAATTGGCAGTTGAAAAAATTGGCAGTTGGAAAAATTGGCAGTTGGAAAAATTGGCAGTTGGAAAAATTGGCAGTTGGAAAAATTGGCAGTTGAAAAATTGGCAGTTGGGAAATTGGCTTTTGGGAATTTTTGAAAATTTGGAGTTGAGAAATTGGAAAATGGCAGTTGGGAAATTGGCAGTTGGGAAATTGGCAGTTGAAAAATTGGCAGTTGAAAAATTGGCAGTTGAAAAATTGGCAGTTGAAAAATTGGCAGTTGAAAAAATCGGCAGTTGGAAAAATTGGCAGTTGAAAAATTGGCAGTTGAAAAATTGGCAGTTGAAAAATTGGCAGTTGAAAAATTGGCAGTTAAAAAATTGGCAGTTGAAAAATTGGCAGTTGAAAAATTGGCAGTTGGGAAATTGGCTTTTGGGAATTTTTGAAAATTGGCAATTGAGAAATTGGAAAATGGCAGTTGGGAAATTGGCAGTTGGAAAAATTGGCAGTTGGAAAAATTGGCAGTTGGAAAAATAGGCAGTTGAAAAAATTGGCAGTTGGGAAATTGGCAGTTGGGAAATTGGCAGTTGGGAAATTGGCTTTTGGGAATTTTTCGAAATTTGCACTTGAGAAATTGGAAATTGGCAGTTGGGAAATTGGAAAATGGCAGTTGGGAAAATGGCAGTCGGGAAATTGGCAGTTGAAAAATTGGCAGTTGAAAAATTGGCAGTTGAAAAATTGGCAGTTGAAAAATTGGCAGTTGAAAAATTGGCAGTTGGGAAATTGGCTTTTGGGAATTTTTCAAAATTTGCAGTTGAGAAATTGGAAAATGGCAGTTGGGAAATTGGCAGTTGGAAAAGTTGGCAGTTGGAAAATTGGCAGTTTAAAAATAGGAAATTGAGAAATTGGCAGTTGAAAAATTGGCAGTTGGAAAAATTGGCAGTTGAAAAATTGGCAGTTAAAAAAACGGCAGTTGAAAAAATCGGCAGTTAAAAAATTGGCAGTTGAAAAAATTGGCAGTTGGAAAAATTGGCAGTTGGAAAAATTGGCAGTTGGAAAAATTGGCAGTTGAAAAATTGGCAGTTGGGAAATTGGCTTTTGGGAATTTTTGAAAATTGGGAGTTGAGAAATTGGCAGTTGAAAAATTGGCAGTTGAAAAATTGGCAGTTGAAAAATTGGCAGTTGGGAAATTGGCTTTTGGGAATTTTTCAAAATTTGCAGTTGAGAAATTGGAAAATGGCAGTTGGGAAATTGGCAGTTGAAAAATTGGCAGTTGAAAAATTGGCAGTTGAAAAATTGGCAGTTGAAAAAATCGGCAGTTGGAAAAATTGGCAGTTGAAAAATTGGCAGTTGAAAAATTGGCAGTTGAAAAATTGGCAGTTGAAAAATTGGCAGTTAAAAAATTGGCAGTTGAAAAATTGGCAGTTGAAAAATTGGCAGTTGGGAAATTGGCTTTTGGGAATTTTTGAAAATTGGCAATTGAGAAATTGGAAAATGGCAGTTGGGAAATTGGCAGTTGGAAAAATTGGCAGTTGGAAAAATTGGCAGTTGGAAAAATTGGCAGTTGGAAAAATAGGCAGTTGAAAAAATTGGCAGTTGGGAAATTGGCAGTTGGGAAATTGGCAGTTGGGAAATTGGCTTTTGGGAATTTTTCGAAATTTGCACTTGAGAAATTGGAAATTGGCAGTTGGGAAATTGGAAAATGGCAGTTGGGAAAATGCCAGTCGGGAAATTGGCAGTTGAAAAATTGGCAGTTGAAAAATTGGCAGTTGAAAAATTGGCAGTTGAAAAATTGGCAGTTGAAAAATTGGCAGTTGGGAAATTGGCTTTTGGGAATTTTTCCAAATTTGCAGTTGAGAAATTGGAAAATGGCAGTTGGGAAATTGGCAGTTGGAAAAGTTGGCAGTTGGAAAATTGGCAGTTTAAAAATAGGAAATTGAGAAATTGGCAGTTCGAAAAATTGGCAGTTGGAAAAATTGGCAGTTGAAAAATTGGCAGTTAAAAAAACGGCAGTTGAAAAAATCGGCAGTTGAAGAATTGGCAGTTGAAAAATTGGCAGTTGAAAAATTGGCAGTTGAAAAATTGGCAGTTAAAAAATTGGCAGTTGAAAAATTGGTAGTTGAAAATTTGGCAGTTGAAAAATTGGCAGTTGAAAAATTGGCAGTTGAAAAAATTGGCAGTTGGAAAAATTGGCAGTTGGAAAAATTGGCAGTTGGAAAAATTGGCAGTTGGAAAAATTGGCAGTTGGAAAAATTGGCAATTGGGAAATTGGCAGTTGGGAAATTGGCTTTTGGGAATTTTTCGAAATTTGCAGTTGAGAAATTGAAAAATGGCAGTTGGGAAATTGGCAGTTGAAAAATTGGCAGTTGAAAAATTGGCAGTTGAAAAAATTGGCAGTTGAAAAAATTGGCAGTTGAAAAAATTGGCAGTTTGAAAAATTGGCAGTTGAAAAAATTGGCAGTTGAAAAATTGGCAGTTGAAAAATTGGCAGTTGAAAAATTGGCAGTTGAAAAAGTGGCAGTTAAAAAATTGGCAGTTGGAAAAATTGGCAGTTGGAAAAATTGGCAGTTGGAAAAATTGGCAGTTGGAAAAATTGGCAGTTGGAAAAATAGGCAGTTGAAAAATTGGCAGTTGAAAAAATTGGCAGTTGGAAAAATTGGCAGTTGGAAAAATTGGCAGTTGGAAAAATTGGCAGTTGAAAAATTGGCAGTTGAAAAATTGGCAGTTGGGAAATTGGCTTTTGGGAATTTTTCAAAATTTGCAGTTGAGAAATTGGAAAATGGCAGTTGGGAAATTGGCAGTTGAAAAATTGGCAGTTGAAAAATTGGCAGTTGAAAAATTGGCAGTTGAAAAATTGGCAGTTTAAAAATTGGCAGTTAAAAAATTGGCAGTTGAAAAAATTGGCAGTTGAAAAAATTGGCAGTTGGAAAAATTGGCAGTTGGAAAAATTGGCAGTTGAAAAATTGGCAGTTGAAAAATTGGCAGTTGGGAAATTGGCTTTTGGGAATTTTTGAAAATTGGCAATTGAGAAATTGGATAATGGCAGTTGAAAAATTGGCAGTTGAAAAATTGGCAGTTGAAAAATTGGCAGTTGAAAAATTGGCAGTTGAAAAATTGGCAGTTGGAAAAGTTGGCAGTTGGAAAATTGGCAGTTGAAAAATTGGCAGTTGGGAAATTGGCTTTTGGGAATTTTTGAAAATTGGCAATTGAGAAATTGGAAAATGGCAGTTGGGAAATTGGCAGTTGGAAAAATTGGCAGTTGGAAAAATTGGCAGTTGGAAAAATAGGCAGTTGAAAAATTGGCAGTTAAAAAATTGGCAGTTGAAAAAATTGGCAGTTGGAAAAATTGGCAGTTGGAAAAATTGGCAGTTGGAAAAATTGGCAGTTGGAAAAATTGGCAGTTGAAAAATTGGCAGTTGGGAAATTGGCTTTTGGGAATTTTTGAAAATTGGGAGTTGAGAAATTGGAAAATGGCAGTTGGGAAATTGGCAGTTGGGAAATTGGCAGTTGAAAAATTGGCAGTTGAAAAATTGGCAGTTGAAAAATTGGCAGTTGGAAAAGTTGGCAGTTGGAAAATTGGCAGTTGAAAAATTGGCAGTTGGGAAATTGGCTTTTGGGAATTTTTGAAAATTGGCAATTGAGAAATTGGAAAATGGCAGTTGGGAAATTGGCAGTTGGAAAAATTGGCAGTTGGAAAAATTGGCAGTTGGAAAAATAGGCAGTTGAAAAATTGGCAGTTAAAAAATTGGCAGTTGAAAAAATTGGCAGTTGGAAAAATTGGCAGTTGGAAAAATTGGCAGTTGGAAAAATTGGCAGTTGGAAAAATTGGCAGTTGAAAAATTGGCAGTTGGGAAATTGGCTTTTGGGAATTTTTGAAAATTTGGAGTTGAGAAATTGGAAAATGGCAGTTGGGAAATTGGCAGTTGGGAAATTGGCAGTTGAAAAATTGGCAGTTGAAAAATTGGCAGTTGAAAAATTGGCAGTTGAAAAATTGGCAGTTGAAAAAATCGGCAGTTGGAAAAATTGGCAGTTGAAAAATTGGCAGTTGAAAAATTGGCAGTTGAAAAATTGGCAGTTGAAAAATTGGCAGTTAAAAAATTGGCAGTTGAAAAATTGGCAGTTGAAAAATTGGCAGTTGGGAAATTGGCTTTTGGGAATTTTTGAAAATTGGCAATTGAGAAATTGGAAAATGGCAGTTGGGAAATTGGCAGTTGGAAAAATTGGCAGTTGGAAAAATTGGCAGTTGGAAAAATAGGCAGTTGAAAAAATTGGCAGTTGGGAAATTGGCAGTTGGGAAATTGGCAGTTGGGAAATTGGCTTTTGGGAATTTTTCGAAATTTGCACTTGAGAAATTGGAAATTGGCAGTTGGGAAATTGGAAAATGGCAGTTGGGAAAATGGCAGTCGGGAAATTGGCAGTTGAAAAATTGGCAGTTGAAAAATTGGCAGTTGAAAAATTGGCAGTTGAAAAATTGGCAGTTGAAAAATTGGCAGTTGGGAAATTGGCTTTTGGGAATTTTTCAAAATTTGCAGTTGAGAAATTGGAAAATGGCAGTTGGGAAATTGGCAGTTGGAAAAGTTGGCAGTTGGAAAATTGGCAGTTTAAAAATAGGAAATTGAGAAATTGGCAGTTGAAAAATTGGCAGTTGGAAAAATTGGCAGTTGAAAAATTGGCAGTTAAAAAAACGGCAGTTGAAAAAATCGGCAGTTAAAAAATTGGCAGTTGAAAAAATTGGCAGTTGGAAAAATTGGCAGTTGGAAAAATTGGCAGTTGGAAAAATTGGCAGTTGAAAAATTGGCAGTTGGGAAATTGGCTTTTGGGAATTTTTGAAAATTGGGAGTTGAGAAATTGGCAGTTGAAAAATTGGCAGTTGAAAAATTGGCAGTTGAAAAATTGGCAGTTGGGAAATTGGCTTTTGGGAATTTTTCAAAATTTGCAGTTGAGAAATTGGAAAATGGCAGTTGGGAAATTGGCAGTTGAAAAATTGGCAGTTGAAAAATTGGCAGTTGAAAAATTGGCAGTTGAAAAAATCGGCAGTTGGAAAAATTGGCAGTTGAAAAATTGGCAGTTGAAAAATTGGCAGTTGAAAAATTGGCAGTTGAAAAATTGGCAGTTAAAAAATTGGCAGTTGAAAAATTGGCAGTTGAAAAATTGGCAGTTGGGAAATTGGCTTTTGGGAATTTTTGAAAATTGGCAATTGAGAAATTGGAAAATGGCAGTTGGGAAATTGGCAGTTGGAAAAATTGGCAGTTGGAAAAATTGGCAGTTGGAAAAATTGGCAGTTGGAAAAATAGGCAGTTGAAAAAATTGGCAGTTGGGAAATTGGCAGTTGGGAAATTGGCAGTTGGGAAATTGGCTTTTGGGAATTTTTCGAAATTTGCACTTGAGAAATTGGAAATTGGCAGTTGGGAAATTGGAAAATGGCAGTTGGGAAAATGCCAGTCGGGAAATTGGCAGTTGAAAAATTGGCAGTTGAAAAATTGGCAGTTGAAAAATTGGCAGTTGAAAAATTGGCAGTTGAAAAATTGGCAGTTGGGAAATTGGCTTTTGGGAATTTTTCCAAATTTGCAGTTGAGAAATTGGAAAATGGCAGTTGGGAAATTGGCAGTTGGAAAAGTTGGCAGTTGGAAAATTGGCAGTTTAAAAATAGGAAATTGAGAAATTGGCAGTTCGAAAAATTGGCAGTTGGAAAAATTGGCAGTTGAAAAATTGGCAGTTAAAAAAACGGCAGTTGAAAAAATCGGCAGTTGAAGAATTGGCAGTTGAAAAATTGGCAGTTGAAAAATTGGCAGTTGAAAAATTGGCAGTTAAAAAATTGGCAGTTGAAAAATTGGTAGTTGAAAATTTGGCAGTTGAAAAATTGGCAGTTGAAAAATTGGCAGTTGAAAAAATTGGCAGTTGGAAAAATTGGCAGTTGGAAAAATTGGCAGTTGGAAAAATTGGCAGTTGGAAAAATTGGCAATTGGGAAATTGGCAGTTGGGAAATTGGCTTTTGGGAATTTTTCGAAATTTGCAGTTGAGAAATTGAAAAATGGCAGTTGGGAAATTGGCAGTTGAAAAATTGGCAGTTGAAAAATTGGCAGTTGAAAAAATTGGCAGTTGAAAAAATTGGCAGTTGAAAAAATTGGCAGTTTGAAAAATTGGCAGTTGAAAAAATTGGCAGTTGGAAAAATTGGCAGTTGGAAAAATTGGCAGTTGGAAAAATTGGCAGTTGAAAAATTGGCAGTTGAAAAATTGGCAGTTGAAAAAATTGGCAGTTGGGAAATTGGCAGTTGGGAAATTGGCAGTTGGGAAATTGGCTTTTGGGAATTTTTCGAAATTTGCACTTGAGAAATTGGAAATTGGCAGTTGGGAAATTGGAAAATGGCAGTTGGGAAAATGGCAGTCGGGAAATTGGCAGTTGAAAAATTGGCAGTTGAAAAATTGGCAGTTGAAAAATTGGCAGTTGAAAAATTGGCAGTTGGGAAATTGGCTTTTGGGAATTTTTCAAAATTTGCAGTTGAGAAATTGGAAAATGGCAGTTGGGAAATTGGCAGTTGGGAAATTGGCAGTTGGAAAATTGGCAGTTGAAAAATTAGCAGTTGAAAAATTGGCAGTTGAAAAATTGGAAATTGAGAAATTGGCAGTTGAAAAATTGGCAGTTGAAAAATTGGCAGTTGGAAAAATTGGCAGTTGGAAAAATAGGCAGTTGAAAAATTGGCAGTTGAAAAAATCCGCAGTTGGAAAAATCGGCAGTTGGAAAAATAGGCAGTTGAAAAATTGGCAGGAAAAATTGGCATGAAAAATTGGAAATTGAGAAATTGGCAGTTGGAAAAATTGGCAGTTGAAAAAATTGGCAGTTGAAAAAATTGGCAGTTGGAAAAATTGGCAGTTGGAAAAATTGGCTTTTGGAAAAATTGGCTTTTGGGAAATTGGCAGTTGGAAAAATTGGCAGTTGGAAAAATTGGCAGTTGAAAAATTGGCAGTTGGAAAAATTGGCAGTTCGAAAAATTGGCAGTTGGAAAAATTGGCAGTTGGAAAAATTGGCAGTTGAAAAAATTGGCTTTTGGAAAAATTGGCTTTTGGGAAATTGGCAGTTGGAAAAATTGGCAGTTGGAAAAATTGGCAGTTGAAAAATTGGCAGTTGGAAAAATTGGCAGTTCGAAAAATTGGCAGTTGGAAAAATTGGCTTTTGGAAAAATTGGCTTTTGGGAAATTGGCAGTTGGAAAAATTGGCAGTTGGAAAAATTGGCAGTTGAAAAATTGGCAGTTGGAAAAATTGGCAGTTCGAAAAATTGGCAGTTGGAAAAATTGGCAGTTGAAAAATTGGCAGTTGAAAAATTGGCAGTTGAAAAATTGGTAGTTGAAAAATTGGCAGTTGAAAAATTGGAAATTGAGAAATTGGCAGTTGAAAAATTGGCAGTTGAAAAATTGGCAGTTGAAAAATTGGCAGTTGGAAAAATTGGCAGTTGGAAAAATTGGCAGTTGGAAAAATTGGCAGTTGGAAAAATTGGCAGTTGGAAAAATTGGCAGTTGGGAAATTGGCTTTTGGGAATTTTTGAAAATTGGCAATTGAGAAATTGGAAAATGGCAGTTGGGAAATTGGCAGTTGGAAAAATTGGCAGTTGGAAAAATTGGCAGTTGGAAAAATTGGCAGTTGAAAAATTGGCAGTTGAAAAATTGGCAGTTAAAAAATTGGCAGTTGACTAAATTGGCAGTTGGAAAAATTGGCAGTTGGAAAAATTGGCAGTTGAAAAATTGGCAGTTGAAAAAATCGGCAGTTGGAAAAATTGGCAGTTGAAAAATTGGCAGTTGAAAAATTGGCAGTTGAAAAATTGGCAGTTGAAAATTTGGCAGTTGAAAAATTGGCATTTGAAAAATTGGCAGTTGAAAAAATCGGCAGTTGGAAAAATTGGCAGTTGAAAAATTGGCAGTTGAAAAATTGGCAGTTGAAAATTTGGCAGTTGAAAAATTGGCATTTGAAAAATTGGCAGTTGAAAAAATCGGCAGTTGGAAAAATTGGCAGTTGAAAAATTGGCAGTTGAAAAATTGGCAGTTGAAAAATTGGCAGTTAAAAAAATTGGCAGTTGAAAAATTGGCAGTTGAAAAAATTGGCAGTTGAAAAAATTGGCAGTTGGAAAAATTGGCAGTTGGAAAAATTGGCAGTTGGAAAAATTGGCAGTTGGAAAAATTGGCAGTTGGGAAATTGGCAGTTGGGAAATTGGCTTTTGGGAATTTTTCGAAATTTGCCGTTGAGAAATTGGAAAATGGCAGTTCAGAAATTGGCAGTTGAAAAATTGGCAGTTGGAAAAATTGGCAGTTGGAAAAATTGGCAGTTGAAAAATTGGCAGTAGAAAAATTGGCAGTTGAAAAATTGGCAGTTGGAAAAGTTGGCAGTTGGAAAATTGGCAGTTTAAAAATACGGAAATTGAGAAATTGGCAGTTGAAAAATTGGCAATTGAAAAATTGGCAGTTGAAAAATTGGCAGTAGAAAAATTGGCAGTTAAAAAAATGGCAGTTGAAAAATTGGCAGTTGAAAATTTGGCAGTTGAAAAAATCGGCAGTTGAAAAAATCGGCAGTTGAAGAATTGGCAGTTGAAAAATTGGCAGTTGAAAAATTGGCAGTTGAAAAATTGGCAGTTGAAAAATTGGCAGTTGGAAAAATTGGCAGTTGGAAATATTGGCAGTTGGAAAAATTGGCAGTTGGAAAAATTGGCAGTTGGGAAATTGGCTTTTGGGAATTTTTGAAAATTGGCAATTGAGAAATTGGAAAATGGCAGTTGGGAAATTGGCAGTTAGAAAAATTGGCAGTTGGAAAAATTGGCAGTTGGAAAAATTGGCAGTTGAAAAATTGGCAGTTAAAAAATTGGCAGTTGAAAAAATTGGCAGTTGGAAAAATTGGCAGTTGGAAAAATTGGCAGTTGAAAAATTGGCAGTTGAAAAATTGGCAGTTGAAAAATTGGCAGTTGGGAAATTGGCTTTTGGGAATTTTTCAAAATTGGCAGTTGAGAAATTGGAAAATGGAAGTTGGGAAATTGGAAGTTGGGAAATTGGCAGTTGAAAAATTGGCAGTTGAAAAATTGGCAGTTGAAAATTTGGCAGTTGAAAAATTGGCAGTTAAAAAATTGGCAGTTGAAAAAATTGGCAGTTGGAAAAATTGGCAGTTGGAAAAATTGGCAGTTGGAAAAATTGGCAGTTGGAAAAATTGGCAGTTGAAAAATTGGCAGTTGGGAAATTGGCTTTTGGGAATTTTTGAAAATTGGGAGTTGAGAAATTGGAAAATGGCAGTTGGGAAATTGGCAGTTGGGTTAGGGTTAGGGTTAGGGTTAGGGTTAGGGTTAGGGTTAGGGTTAGGGTTAGGGTTAGGGTTAGGGTTAGGGTTAGGGTTAGGTAAGTAAGAAATCTTTATTTCCCAAGTTGTCCCATATTAGGGCCTCTTGGGAAATAAAAGTTTGCACTGGCCATTCAGGGTACTGAAGCCTTTAAGTAGGAAGAATTTGGTCCCTCTTGTGTCGGTGCTCTATGTGCGTTGATTTAGTCCTCTTGGAAATAGAGTGCTAAGTTTGAGAATCCAGTGTTTCTCAAACCTGCGTCTCTCCTCCGGTGTCCAATTGTTGTTCATTTGAAGGCCCGATATTTCTAGTGCCTCAAGTCCATGGTGAAGGAAATGAGCCACCAGGTGTGTGTCTGTCTCTCTGTGATTTCTAATGTTGTATATATGTTGTGCTAGTCTACATTTAATTGTGTTCCCTGTTTCTCCTACATATATTATACCACATTGTTTGCACTTAATGGCATATATGCAGTTTTTAGTGTTTTTATTTAGTGTTTGTTTTATTATGTAGGTTGTGTTGGTAGTGGTGTTTCTGACTGTAGTGGCTTGTTTGTAAAATATTGGGCCCTGTGTTGGTAAAGTATTAATTTCTGGTAGTTTGCTGCTTACCAGATGATCTTTAAGATTTTTATTTCTTTTATATGCTGAGATAATTTTATAGTCCTGGATAATGTTTGTGTTTTGTAGAGTGCGGGTTAGATTTAATTTAATTTTTCTTTTTGCAGCTAGGCTAAATGCTGAGTAGGTGGTGATTAGCGGAATGATTTTGCGCGTGTCTTGTTGTCTGGTGGTCAAGAAAGTTTTCCGGACCTGTCTGAGGAAAGATCTGGAATACCCCCTTGGTTTTAATGCATTGAAGAGGGTCTGGGTAGCCTCTTCAAAATCTATTACCTGTGTGCAAATCCTGTTGAACCTGAGCAATTGTGATTTGATCAGGCCCTTGAAAGTGTGTTTAGGGTGGAGACTGTTTTTATGTAAAAGTGTGTGTGTGTCAGTCTCTTTAAAGAAAACTTTAGTGTCTAAGGTGTGTGTTTGGGAAAAAGAGGGTCCCTTGTATGTGGTAGTGTCCAAGAAATCTATTTGTTGGTTATGCGTGATGTATTTAACTGTTATCATTCTATGGTGTGTGTTGAGGATTTGTATAAAGTGTTTGAAGTCCTCTAAACTGTGTGTCCATGTTCCCCATATGTCATCTAAGTATCTAAAATAATTGGTGGGTAATTTGGGGCATTTTGGAAAAACAGTCTCCTCCCAGTGTGCCATGTAAATGTTAGCGTAGGCCGGTGCAAATTTCTTACCCATCGCTGTGCCGCTGATTTGTAAAAAGAATTCTTTGTTGAATTCAAAATCATTTTTTGTCAGGTTTATTTCTAACAGTTGTAGGAGAGATGTATCCGGGCGGCTGTCGTCCGGGTATTTCTCCATCCAGAGTTTTACAGCTGTTAGCCCTGCTGCAGTGTTTATGTTTGTGTAGAGACTATCTATGTCAATTGTGAATAAAATGGTGTCCTGTGTTATTTTAGTGTTTTTAACTATGCGTATGAAGTCGTATGTGTCTTTTATGTAGCTGTTGTGTTTAGTTGACAGTGGAGTGAGGAAATGGTCTATGTATTCTGCGATCCTGTAGGATTCGCTGTTGCAGTCTGAAACAATAGGTCTCCCTGCCGGGATCTCATATGGTACACTCCAGGACTGAGGCTGTTTGTGTATTTTGGGGAGGAGGTAAAAAACCCTTGGTCTAGGATTTTCCTCCCCCCTTAGGTAAAAACTTTGTTTTTTTGTGATGTAATTGTTTTCTAATAGTGTCTGTATAATGTCATATATTTCTTGTGCTGTGTCTAGATATATGGGTCGAATTAATTTTTTATAGTGTGTAGTGTTGTTTAATTGTCTGTGTGCTTCTTGGATGTACTGTGTTCTGTCCATGATTACTATGGCACTCCCCTTGTCAGCTGGTTTGATGACAATTTGTTTATTGTTTGCCAGCTGATGTAGTGCTTGGCTCTCTCCTCTGCTGAGGTTGTTTTTGTCTTTATGGGTTTGGGGGTTAAGTGCCTTGATCAGGGTGTTGTTGTCTTTTATGAGTTGTGTGATTGTACCCGGGATTTGGCTCTCCCTGGGTTCCCAGTTGGATCGGGCCATAAAGGGTGTTCTGTTTGTGTTTTCTGATCCCTCAAAAAAGACAGCTAGTTTCAGCTTTCTGTGAAACTCCTGAGCTTCTCCTCTGAGGGTTTCTTTTTGTTTTTTTCTAATGTTTGCCGTCGGTACGAATGATAGGCCTTTGTCCAGTAAACTAATTTGATTTGGTGTGGGTGAAAAGTTTTGTGCCAGCAGTATAATGTTCTTATTCCCCTCCCTGTTTGTGTTTGGGTTTGTGGGGATTCTCAGTTTAAATGTTTTAGCCAGTGTTCCAACATCTTGCCAGCTGTTCTCTCTGTCCAGTGGATGTCGTCCCGTGTAGTGCGGAAGTCCTCCTCCGGAAGCTTGGGAACATGTGGCATGTTTCGGAGAATGTGATTATTGATCTCCTCCAAATTGGATTTCTGGCGGGGTTCCAGGTTTTGGGAATAATTAATTAACGGGATCCAAATTTCTGCTGCCGGGAAGGTGTTTTTTGTCATCCTCAGCATGGTCTGTAGCTGTTTTATTGCTGTTTTTTTAGGGTGCTGGTCCTTGTTGTTAATCCCAGTGGACAGGATGACTCTCTGTACTCTGGGATTCACTGGGGTTTTCTCCAGGAGTCCTGCGATATGATAAAATGTTGCTCCGGGGTAGCTGTCAATTTGTAGGTCTCCCCTGGAGTGGGACTGGATCCTGGAGAGGTTGGAGTCCCCTAGGATTATGTTCGGTTTGCTGGTTCTGATGGTCCATTCCTGGACCTTCCGCGTTGTTCGGGGGTGTCTGGTTGGGTAGAAGATTTCCTCCGCTACTCCGACTCCAGTGGCGTGGGGTGGGGGGGTGGGAGTGGGTGCAGGGTTCGGGTCAGGGGTCGGAGTGGGAGTGGGGTTAGGGTTAGGGTGGGGGTGGGGGTTGGGCTCAGGGGTAGGGTTAGGGTTAGGGTGGGGGTTGGGGTTGGGGTCAGGGTGGGGGTGGGGGTCAGGGTTAGGGTTAGGGTGGGGGTGGGGGTGGGGGTTGGGGTCAGGGATAGGGATAGGGGTAGGGTTAAGGTTAGGGTTAGGGTGGGGGTGGGGGTTGGGGTCAGGGTTGGGGTTAGGGTTAGGGTTAGGGTTAGGGTGGGGGTTGGGGTCAGGGTTGGGGTTAGGGTGGGGGTTGGGGTCAGGGATAGGGGTAGGGGTGCGGTTAGAATTAGGAGCTGAGTGGGGGTTAGCGGTGGGGCCAGAGTGGTCATGGTCCCGTCTGTGTCTGGGTTTTTGGGGCCTTTGTGGTAGTGGTTCCGGAGTCCAGTCCCTGTGGTTTTCTGGGGTTCCACGGGTCCTTCTCCGGTTCTGTGCTGGTGCTCGGTGGGGTTTAGGAGCGCTGATCCTGGGGGTGCATGTCTGCCGCAGTGTCGGCCACTCCCTCTGGTACTGGTCCTGGTTCCGGGGCGTAGTGTGGGTGATTCTATCCGCTGTGGGTGGGGGTGGTGGAGGATTCACTAGAGCAGTGAATCTGTTGCTGGTGGAGACTGGAGTTGTGCGTCTTACAGTTCTCCAAATTGGGGCCACTGTTTCCTGGGCGATGTCCAGGGTGGTCGGGTGTAATCTTCGGCCAAACTTCTTTTTGGCCCACCTGGCCGCCACCTGGAACGCCTCTGGCCAGTTGTTGAGCTGAATTCTCTCCAATTTTTTGGTGAGTTGTTCCAGGATCTTGAGATAGTGTTCCTCCAAGATCTGCATGCATGTGTGGAGCCAGTTCCGGGCATTCCCCGTCAGTAACAACATGGTGTCCTCTGTCGGGGAGGCCGGTCTCACCAGGGTGGCCAGTTCCTGCATCTTTTTAAATAAACTGGTGGGTGGTGCTGTCCCGGCTCCAGACACTGCAGTGTTCTGCAGGTGATGCGTTGTCTGGATGACTCGGAAGAGGGTCCTAGTGGCCTCAGCGAAAGCCGTCATGGTGTTTTGGTGTGGGTAAGGTGGTGTGTTTTTAGGTGTTTTTAATTTTCTAATTTTGAGAATAACGCAAGACTATTTTTTTGTGGTTTAAACTGTTTTTATTTTCTAGAATTGTCAAATATTTTTCAAATTTTACAGATTTTTAGTGTTTTTTTAGTAATTTTTTATCATTAAAAATGTTGTGCAAGCGGCGGTGCAGGTTTCGACTGTTTGATAGCGTGCTGTCAACACGAGGTTGACGCTTATCAAAGCAGTCTATACTTACCAAGACTGTTACCTTGTGGTTTAGTTGACACCGTTAGGTTTCCACCACAAGGTAGTGCAGTCTGTACCGTGTTGCTGCAGGATTCCTCCTGGTGTCTCGTCCGTGAAAATGTTCAGGTTTGTTTTGCTCTTTCGGGATCAGCAGCGGGAGAGTTCCTCCGAGTAGGATGTGTTCCTCTGCTGTCTTCCAAAGCATATGTCGACACAACGTTTCGCCTTGTCTTAGGCTTCTTCAGGTGTGAGTGTGGGTTAGGGTTAGGGTTAGGGTTAGGGTTAGGGTTAGGGTTAGGGTTAGGGTTAGGGTTAGGGTTAGGGTTAGGGTTAGGGTTAGGGGTTAGGGTTAGGGTTAGGGTTAGGGTTAGGGTTAGGGTTAGGGTTAGGGTTAGGGTTAGGGTTAGGGTTAGGGTTAGGTAAGTAAGAAATCTTTATTTCCCAAGTTGTCCCATATTAGGGCCTCTTGGGAAATAAAAGTTTGCACTGGCCATTCAGGGTACTGAAGCCTTTAAGTAGGAAGAATTTGGTCCCTCTTGTGTCGGTGCTCTATGTGCGTTGATTTAGTCCTCTTGGAAATAGAGTGCTAAGTTTGAGAATCCAGTGTTTCTCAAACCTGCGTCTCTCCTCCGGTGTCCAATTGTTGTTCATTTGAAGGCCCGATATTTCTAGTGCCTCAAGTCCATGGTGAAGGAAATGAGCCACCAGGTGTGTGTCTGTCTCTCTGTGATTTCTAATGTTGTATATATGTTGTGCTAGTCTACATTTAATTGTGTTCCCTGTTTCTCCTACATATATTATACCACATTGTTTGCACTTAATGGCATATATGCAGTTTTTAGTGTTTTTATTTAGTGTTTGTTTTATTATGTAGGTTGTGTTGGTAGTGGTGTTTCTGACTGTAGTGGCTTGTTTGTAAAATATTGGGCCCTGTGTCGGTAAAGTATTAATTTCTGGTAGTTTGCTGTTTACCAGATGATCTTTAAGATTTTTATTTCTTTTATATGCTGAGATAATTTTATAGTCCTGGATAATGTTTGTGTTTTGTAGAGTGCGGGTTAGATTAAATTTAATTTTTCTGTTTGCAGCTAGGCTAAATGCTGAGTAGGTGGTGATTAGCGGAATGATTTTGCGCGTGTCTTGTTGTCTGGTGGTCAAGAAAGTTTTCCGGACCTGTCTGAGGAAAGATCTGGAATACCCCCTTGGTTTTAATGCATTGAAGAGGGTCTGGGTAGCCTCTTCAAAATCTATTACCTGTGTGCAAATCCTGTTGAACCTGAGCAATTGTGATTTGATCAGGCCCTTGAAAGTGTGTTTAGGGTGGAGACTGTTTTTATGTAAAAGTGTGTGTGTGTCAGTCTCTTTAAAGAAAACTTTAGTGTCTAAAGTGTGTGTTTGGGAAAAAGAGGGTCCCTTGTATGTGGTAGTGTCCAAGAAATCTATTTGTTGGTTATGCGTGATGTATTTAACTGTTATCATTCTATGGTGTGTGTTGAGGATTTGTATAAAGTGTTTGAAGTCCTCTAAACTGTGTGTCCATGTTCCCCATATGTCATCTAAGTATCTAAAATAATTGGTGGGTAATTTGGGGCATTTTTGAAAAACAGTCTCCTCCCAGTGTGCCATGTAAATGTTAGCGTAGGCCGGTGCAAATTTCTTACCCATCGCTGTGCCGCTGATTTGTAAAAAGAATTCTTTGTTGAATTCAAAATCATTTTTTGTCAGGTTGATTTCTAACAGTTGTAGGAGAGATGTATCCGGGCGGCTGTCGTCCGGGTATTTCTCCATCCAGAGTTTTACAGCTGTTAGCCCTGCTGCAGTGTTTATGTTTGTGTAGAGACTATCTATGTCAATTGTGAATAAAATGGTGTCCTGTGTTATTTTAGTGTTTTTAACTATGCGTATGAAGTCGTATGTGTCTTTTATGTAGCTGTTGTGCTTAGTTGATAGTGGAGTGAGGAAATAGTCTATGTATTCTGCGATCCTGTAGGATTCGCTGTTGCAGTCTGAAACAATAGGTCTCCCTGCCGGGATCTCATATGGTACACTCCAGGACTGGGGCTGTTTGTGTATTTTGGGGAGGAGGTAAAAAACCCTTGGTCTAGGATTTTCCTCCCCCCTTAGGTAAAAACTTTGTTTTTTTGTGATGTAATTGTTTTCTAATAGTGTCTGTATAATGTCATATATTTCTTGTGCTGTGTCTAGATATATGGGTCGAATTAATTTTTTATAGTGTGTAGTGTTGTTTAATTGTCTGTGTGCTTCTTGGATGTACTGTGTTCTGTCCATGATTACTATGGCACTCCCCTTGTCAGCTGGTTTGATGACAATTTGTTTATTGTTTGCCAGCTGATGTAGTGCTTGGCTCTCTCCTCTGCTGAGGTTGTTTTTGTCTTTGTGGGTTTGGGGGTTAAGTGCCTTGATCAGGGTGTTGTTGTCTTTTATAAGTTGTGTGATTGTACCTGGGATTTGGCTCTCCCTGGGTTCCCAGTTGGATCGGGCCATAAAGGGTGTTCTGTCTGTGTTTTCTGATCTCTCAAAAAAGACCGCTAGTTTCAGCTTTCTGTGAAACTCCTGAGCTTCTCCTCTGAGGGTTTCTTTTTGTTTTTTTCTAATGTTTGCCGTCGGTACGAATGATAGGCCTTTGTCCAGTAAACTAATTTGATTTGGTGTGGGTGAAAAGTTTTGTGCCAGCAGTATAATGTTCTTATTCCCCTCCCTGTTTGTGTTTGGGTTTGTGGGGATTCTCAGTTTAAATGTTTTAGCCAGTGTTCCAACATCTTGCCAGCTGTTCTCTCTGTCCAGTGGATGTCGTCCCGTGTAGTGCGGAAGTCCTCCTCCGGAAGCTTGGGAACATGTGGCATGTTTCGGAGGATGTGATTATTGATCTCCTCCAAATTGGATTTCTGGCGGGGTTCCAGGTTTTGGGAATAATTAATTAACGGGATCCAAATTTCTGCTGCCGGGAAGGTGTTTTTCGTCATCCTCAGCATGGTCTGCAGCTGTTTTATTGCTGTTTTTTTAGGGTGCTGGTCCTTGTTGTTGATCCCAGTGGACAGGATGACTCTCTGTACTCTGGGATTCACTTGGGTTTTCTCCAGAAGTCCTGCGATGTGATAAAATGTTGCTCCGGGGTAGCTGTCAATTTGGAGGTCTCCCCTGGAGTGGGACTGGATCCTGGAGAGGTTGGAGTCCCCTAGGATTATATTTGGTTTGCTGGTTCTGATGGTCCATTCCTGGACCTTCCGGGTTGTTCGGGGGTGTCTGGTCGGGTAGAAGATTTCCTCCGCTACTCCGACTCCAGTGGTGTGGGGTGGGGGGGTGGGAGTGGGTGCAGGGTTCAGGTCAGGGGTCGGAGTGGGAGTGGGGTTAGGGTTAGGGTGGGGGTGGGGGTTGGGCTCAGGGTTAGGGTTAGGGTTAGGGTTAGGGTTAGGGTTGGGGTTGGGGTCAGGGTGGGGGTTAGGGTTAGGGTTAGGGTTAGGGTTAGGGTTAGGGTTAGGGTTAGGGTTAGGGTTAGGGTTAGGGTTAGGGTTAGGGTTAGGGTTAGGGTTAGGTAAGTAAGAAATCTTTATTTCCCAAGTTGTCCCATATTAGGGCCTCTTGGGAAATAAAAGTTTGCACTGGCCATTCAGGGTACTGAAGCCTTTAAGTAGGAAGAATTTGGTCCCTCTTGTGTCGGTGCTCTATGTGCGTTGATTTAGTCCTCTTGGAAATAGAGTGCTAAGTTTGAGAATCCAGTGTTTCTCAAACCTGCGTCTCTCCTCCGGTGTCCAATTGTTGTTCATTTGAAGGCCCGATATTTCTAGTGCCTCAAGTCCATGGTGAAGGAAATGAGCCACCAGGTGTGTGTCTGTCTCTCTATGATTTCTAATGTTGTATATATGTTGTGCTAGTCTACATTTAATTGTGTTCCCTGTTTCTCCTACATATATTATACCACATTGTTTGCACTTAATGGCATGTATGCAGTTTTTAGTGTTTTTATTTAGTGTTTGTTTTATTATGTAGGTTGTGTTGGTAGTGGTGTTTCTGACTGTAGTGGCTTGTTTGTAAAATATTGGGCCCTGTGTCGGTAAAGTATTAATTTCTGGTAGTTTGCTGCTTACCAGATGATCTTTAAGATTTTTATTTCTTTTATATGCTGAGATAATTTTATATTCCTGGATAATGTTTGTGTTCTGTAGAGTGCGGGTTAGATTTAATTTAATTTTTCTGTTTGCAGCTAGGCTAAATGCTGAGTAGGTGGTGATTAGCGGAATGATTTTGCGCGTGTCTTGTTGTCTGGTGGTTAAGAAAGTTTTCCGGACCTGTCTAAGGAAAGATCTGGAATACCCCCTTGGTTTTAGTGCATTGAAGAGGGTCTGGGTAGCCTCTTCAAAATCTATTACCTGTGTGCAAATCCTGTTGAACCTGAGCAATTGTGATTTGATCAGGCCCTTGAAAGTGTGTTTAGGGTGGAGACTGTTTTTATGTAAAAGTGTGTGTGTGTCGGTCTCTTTAAAGAAAACTTTAGTGTCTAAAGTGTGTGTTTGGGAAAAAGAGGGTCCCTTGTATGTGGTAGTGTCCAAGAAATCTATTTGTTGGTTATGCGTGATGTATTTAACTGTTATCATTCTATGGTGTGTGTTGAGGATTTGTATAAAGTGTTTGAAGTCCTCTAAACTGTGTGTCCATGTTCCCCATATGTCATCTAAGTATCTAAAATAATTGGTGGGTAATTTGGGGCATTTTTGAAAAACAGTCTCCTCCCAGTGTGCCATGTAAATGTTAGCGTAGGCCGGTGCAAATTTCTTACCCATCGCTGTGCCGCTGATTTGTAAAAAGAATTCTTTGTTGAATTCAAAATCATTTTTTGTCAGGTTGATTTCTAACAGTTGTAGGAGAGATGTATCCGGGCGGCTGTCGTCCGGGTATTTCTCCATCCAGAGTTTTACAGCTGTTAGCCCTGCTGCAGTGTTTATGTTTGTGTAGAGACTATCTATGTCAATTGTGAATAAAATGGTGTCCTGTGTTATTTTAGTGTTTTTAACTATGCGTATGAAGTCGTATGTGTCTTTTATGTAACTGTTGTGTTTAGTTGACAGTGGAGTGAGGAAATAGTCTATGTATTCTGCGATCCTGTAGGATTCGCTGTTGCAGTCTGAAACAATAGGTCTCCCTGCCGGGATCTCATATGGTACACTCCAGGACTGAGGCTGTTTGTGTATTTTGGGGAGGAGGTAAAAAACCCTTGGTCTAGGATTTTCCTCCCCCCTTAGGTAAAAACTTTGTTTTTTTGTGATGTAATTGTTTTCTAATAGTGTCTGTATAATGTCATATATTTCTTGTGCTGTGTCTAGATATATGGGTCGAATTAATTTTTTATAGTGTGTAGTGTTGTTTAATTGTCTGTGTGCTTCTTGAATGTATTGTGTTCTGTCCATGATTACTATGGCACTCCCCTTGTCAGCTGGTTTGATGACAATTTGTTTATTGTTTGCCAGCTGATGTAGTGCTTGGCTCTCTCCTCTGCTGAGGTTGTTTTTGTCTTTATGGGTTTGGGGGTTAAGTGCCTTGATCAGGGTGTTGTTGTCTTTTATGAGTTGTGTGATTGTACCCGGGATTTGGCTCTCCCTAGGTTCCCAGTTGGATCGGGCCATAAAGGGTGTTCTGTCTGTGTTTTCTGATCCCTCAAAAAAGACAGCAAGTTTCAGCTTTCTGTGAAACTCCTGAGCTTCTCCTTTGAGGGTTTCTTTTTGTTTCTTTCTAATGTTTGCCGTCGGTACGAATGATAGGCCTTTGTCCAGTAAACTAATTTGATTTTGTGTGGGTGAAAAGTTTTGTGCCAGCAGTATAATGTTCTTATTCCCCTCCCTGTTTGTGTTTGGGTTTGTGGGGATTCTCAGTTTAAATGTTTTAGCCAGTGTTCCAACATCTTGCCAGCTGTTCTCTCTGTCCAGTGGATGTCGTCCCGTGTAGTGCGGAAGTCCTCCTCCGGAAGCTTGGGAACATGTGGCATGTTTCGGAGGATGTGATTATTGATCTCCTCCAAATTGGATTTCTGGCGGGGTTCCAGGTTTTGGGAATAATTAATTAATGGGATCCAAATTTCTGCTGCCGGGAAGGTGTTTTTCGTCATCCTCAGCATGGTCTGCAGCTGTTTTATTGCAGTTTTTTTAGGGTGCTGGTCCTTGTTGTTAATCCCAGTGGACAGGATGACTCTCTGTACTCTGGGATTCACTTGGGTTTTCTCCAGAAGTCCTGCGATATGATAAAATGTTGCTCCGGGGTAGCTGTCAATTTGGAGGTCTCCCCTGGAGTGGGACTGGATCCTGGAGAGGTTGGAGTCCCCTAGGATTATATTCGGTTTGCTGGTTCTGATGGTCCATTCCTGGACCTTCCGGGTTGTTCGGGGGTGTCTGGTCGGGTAGAAGATTTCCTCCGCTACTCCGACTCCAGTGGCGTGGGGTGGGGGGGTGGGAGTGGGTGCAGGGTTCAGGTCAGGGGTCGGAGTGGGAGTGGGGTTAGGGTTAGGGTGGGGGTGGGGGTTGGGCTCAGGGGTAGGGTTAAGGTTAGGGTGGGGGTTGGGGTTGGGGTCAGGGTGGGGGTGGGGGTCAGGGTTAGGGTTAGGGTGGGGGTGGGGGTTGGGGTCAGGGTCAGGGATAGGGGTAGGGTTAAGGTTAGGGTTAGGGTGGGGGTGGGGGTTGGGGTCAGGGTTGGGGTTAGGGTTAGGGTTAGGGTGGGGGTGGGGGTTGGGGTCAGGGTTGGGGTTAGGGTGGGGGTTGGGGTCAGGGATAGGGGTAGGGGTGCGGTTAGAGTTAGGAGCTGAGTGGGGGTTAGCGGTGGGGCCAGAGTGGTCATGGTCCCGTCTGTGTCTGGGTTTTTGGGGCCTTTGTGGTAGTGGTTCCGGAGTCC